>NW_026930196.1:0-40727 GCF_032062105.1 Saccostrea cuccullata
TGAAAAGATGTTGAACAAAAAGTCTTCAAAATCACAAGACCTTTCATTCGATATGAAGAAAACGGGTAGACTCGTCAAAGTAGGGGCTCATTTGGGAGGGGCCAAAAGTCTTATCTTTAACTTCTTCATTGAGTTTTATGAAGAGACTTACTTTTACATTCATCGACTTTTATATTTTAAACAGAGACAAACACCTGTTACTAAAATGTAAAAGTCAGCTGTCGAATGTAAAAGTAAGTCTCTTCATAAAACTCCAATGATCAATATTTTGTGATACATTACAGAAGCAAAGGTATTCATCTTAACGATTTGATCATATGTTACGCTCACACGGGGGCCAGATTGTTTAATCTTTAATGCTGAATATTGAACAAAAATTCTTCAAATTTACGAGAACTTTCATTTGAAATCAAGAAAAAGGGGTTGATCCCTCAAATTAGGAACTCAGATGGGGCAAAAGACTTTCATCTTTAACTCTTTAATGATCAATATTTTGGAATACATTAATAGAGAAAAGCTATTAATCTTACCGATTTAGAACAGTATATTGTAAAATTTAGATCATATGTTAAGTAATTAGTGATCAAAAGGGACCATAATACTAAATTTTGACGTTTTATATCTCGAAAAGGGGGAATATTTTGATAAGCAATATTGATCAAAAGATGGTCAGAAAAAATTTTCTATACATTTTGCATTAGGTATTGAATAAAAAGTCTTAAAATCACAAGCTCTTTCATTTGATATCAAGAAAGAGGGGTCTTCAAATCAGAGGCCCAGAGGGACCAAAAATGATTCATCTTTGACTGTTTAATGATCATAATTTTGTAATACATTACAGAAGCAACAACAAATTATAAAAATTTGATCATATGTTATGCAGTTAGGGGCTGCAAAGCATCAGAATGCTTAATATTTGACTCATTATATCTTGAAAAAGGGATGATATTTTAATAAACAATATTGAAAAAAAATGCTCAGAATATTGTTTTGAAAACGAAGATACTTTTCAAGAAATCTTTCATCTATAAATCTATAATGAACAATATTTTGTAATACATAATTGAAGCAAAGATACGTATCTTTACGATTAGCAAAAAGATATAAAATTTTGATAATATGTAACGTAATTAGGGGTCACAAAGGGCCAGAAAGCTAAACTATTGATGCGTTATATCTCGGAAAATGTGAGTATTTTGATAAACAGTATTGAACAACAGATACTCAGAATAATGTGTATAGTTTTTGTATAATGGCACCATTAAGGTACATTGATACTCTGATAAAAGAGATAACTCTTAATGATACAAATGTCTATTATTCCTATATAAATTTGTCAAGTTGAAGTGCCCTTCTTGCCAAATTTTGCACGCCATGCTGTAATTGTTTGTATTTTATTCAGCTTATACATTTGCTTTGAAAAATCATAAAAGTTAAAGTATAATTTCATATGCGTAAGCAGAGGATTTATCACCTTTAAGGACTTATAGGGATGACCCCAAAATATTTCCATTCCGCATATCTCCACAACGAAACGAAGTCACTGAAAAGGTATGAACAAAAACTCTTTAAAATCTTCAAGAGGTTTTAATCTTTATCTGTTGTAACACATTACGGAAAAAAAGATATTCATCTTAACGATTTGATACAACATATTATGAAATTTAGATCACATATTACATAATGAGGGGTCACAGGGGCCAGAATGCTCAGAGGATTAGCTCGTTCTGGAAACTCTTAGACACGACTTAAAATATTTAAAGATTTTCAATGAAAGAAAAGGATGATGTTGAGTTGAAGGCAGGTGTCCAAATCTTTCTAGCTCAAAAGGCGTCGAATTACGATAGAGCCCGAAAAAATGTCTTGGACAAATCTCACAAAATTTGACACGTTTTATTTCATATCTTCGTCCCTGTTCATTATTTGTCAAAACACAAAGAAAAGTTGTGCTGAATGACAAGAGATTTCAAGTGAGATCATAAAAAAAGGACTGATACTTCAAATCATTCTCATCTTACCAATTTTCGAAATTTTTGGTCATGCGTCATTTTGTTTCGAATATTATAATACCCTGCGTTTCTTTATCTTTTCGTTAGGCCTATACATTACTGAAGCAAATTTGTTCATCTAACGATTTGCAATAGTATATTATAGATTTCTTTTTGCAAATACGAGGGGCGTTCAATAAATAATGTCATTAGCTCGATTACATACAACATAGCAGTCATATGACATAAAGCTTGACTTTCTGTCATTATTGAATCTTTAATGAATTTATAACAGTTTATGTGACCACTTTTCATCATATAGTTTTATCGTGAGAAGCTGGGAAACAAGGGCTACTCGAGACACTGCATTATAAATGAATAGTAAAAAATAGTAAACTAGAGTTGAAATAAAAGCAACATTAAAGCTGCTGTAAAACTTTTTAAAAATCCCAAAGAAATACTCATTGAAATATGTGTCATTTACAGCAACCAATGCCTGTTTTATAGACAAATTAGCAGGTGGATTTCAAACTTAAAAATTAATATAACGGGCATAAAAAAATGGGTACCCTCCTTGCCAAAAAAAATTAAAAGAACTTATGTACTGTTTGCCAAATTACAACAAATAATATTTGATGTTGTATGATTGATTTTTAGGCACATAGCAAATTTGATAGACATCACATCGGGGGTAGTTTACACTGTTTTTAAGAAACGTTTGACAGTATTAAAGCTTGGTACTCTAAGGTCACCCTGTATTTTGAAAAAATAGTGAAAACGACAGCGTGAACAAAAGTCTTGACAATTATTTTAAAATATCACTAATTGTAAAAATCCACGTTTGTTTTATATTCAAACAGATATTGGAACATGAATCTATTGCTTAAAACCATTAAAATACAATTAACCATAAGATGTACTTGATAAAAACGGCGAAGGTCTGTCAAGAGCAAAGGTATGCAAGAGCACAAAAACAGATTTATATGCAATTTTCTTAAATATTAGTGGTATTATTGTTCAAATTCGTATTCGGGGAGACAGTTTAATATCTGGAGGTGTCTAGAAAGCAGTTTTTTTGCACATAAATCGAAAGGTTGATCAGAGAAAGGACCCAGAATCAGGAATCCACTACATTGAATTTCTTCATGACAGCATTTAAACCCGCATGCCCTAAAGAGTAAAGGGGATTACCGGATAAACAGAAAGTTAATGTTTTTCATATTAACAATATTTGCCAGATCTTTGACCTTTTGACTTGTTTCTATTTCCAAACTTGAATAAAACACCTTTCAGAAGGAAAAAACAAGTCCAGGAAATCATTGTATCTGCCATTTTCCAGTATACTAAGGGTCATACCCAAAAATGAGTTCTAAAAACAATCAGAAAATGGATAAAAAATGTTATGGACATGTGTTTGAATTGAAATAGATTAATAAGTAAAATCATGAAGACTAATTCATTGAAAAGCGTTGTTTGCTTCTTTCTGAGCCCCAATGACATTATTTATTGAACGCCCCTCGTATGTATTTAAATCCATAATTTATTCTAACTATTTAGAAAGAAACTTCTGAATAATTGTTAATTAAATATGCTCCCATTTGAGATGAAAAAGGGGCACGCTTCTCAAATGATATCTTAGATGAGATAACTCTTTATATATGTACTATTTTTTTGGAGTTGATTTGTCCGGTAATCTCCTTCCTCGTGACTTATATTTTTGAGAAAAGAAATTATAGTAATCGCTCTGATGGAATAACAAGTTCATCAAATACAACTACCATCCCTACTTATTTTAAACCAAATTACAAGAGAGAGTCTGGACACATACACTAGTTAGTAAGAGGAGCCAATTTTATTCTTTGTCTGTCATAATTGTTACCATTAATGCATCATGGTAACTGTAATATGTTGGTAGCTTTTTCACTTTTGCCTGTAAAGATGTTGATAAGTATACAGTGGACCTTCAGATATCCGGACGCCAGATATCCGGATGCTTCAGTATCTGAACGATTTTTCATCGGAACGAAATTTAAAAATGTTATTCTGTCTTGTTTAACTGGTGATTCAGATATCCGGATGCTTCACATATCCGTACAAATTGACTGGGAACCAAAGCGTCCGGATAAATGAGGGTCCACTGTACATGGTCAAGGATAGTTCCCCCTTCTGTCGTATTAAAATCAACCATTTGCTTAAAACCTTGATTAAGCATAAAGGTCTGAATAAGCCCTGTAGGTCTCGCATCTTCATTGAAGTCTCCAAGACAAACAAGAAATTTACACTGTGATCTGAAATGTGCAACTACTTTTTCAAATTGTATTAAGAACTGAGTAGCATCCAAAGAGTTCGGCCGATAGACAGTTAAAACTACCATATCTGGAAAGAGACATTTCACGCATATGGCCTCCACGTTCTTCACAGGTAGGGAACATAGAATATTTTCCTGTCCTGTATCTTTAATGTAAACAGCCACACCTCCACCCTTTGATGAACGCAACTGTAAAACGTGACCATTGCTGTCATCATATGCATCTCCTCTGGCTACTTGGTGAAAACTAAATCCCTCTATTGAAAATGAACTAACATTTTGTCCAGATCTCAACCAAGTCTCTGTTAGGCAGATGATATCTGCATTCCTGTATCGGATATCTTTTTGCAAATCCTCAAAATGTTTGTTGAGACTTTGAATATTGTGAAGGAAAAGTGTCATCCTTTGTTCTAATTGATTAAAGTAAGGAAGTTCCAATTTTGGCATACCATGCAAGGCTGTTTTGACTTCTGGATCACAGTATATTTTCTTCTGTAGCAACTCAACATTGTTTGTTTCAATAAATAATCCTTCTTTTGATGTCACTCTACTCAAAGCTACATATCCTTGTCCAGGAGAGAATGCCCTATCTAGGTTGACTACGACCTTGTCCACTGTCATTCCTTGTACTTTGTGAGAAGTACATGCCCACGACAAGCGTAATGGAATCTGATGTCGAACTACATTTTGTCTTTTCTGTTCTAGTATCTCCTCTTGAACCCTTTCGATAAGAACAATGTTTCCATTTTTCGTTTTTCTTCCAGACTTCTTCCCAACGTTGACATTGTCAAATATTACTCCGACTGCAATAACGGTTTTTGTAGCTTGCTTCTGGCTATACACAAAATGAGAGATGTGTCCCATTACTCCATTTACTAGGCCGTCATCCACATTACAGTTTCTTGTGAGCATAACTCTTGCACTGACACCCATTAACAAACTGCTAGAAAGATTGTCTGTTTTGGACTTCATTGGTTTACTCCTTAGGATTAGCTTGCCTGTTGTTCGATCTTTCGAAAAGTCTTTAGCGTCAATCTCAACAAGGTCTGGACAAGTGCTTTTGAGCATTGTCAAGTTATACGCATTGACTTCGTCATTTGTCGCATAGACGTGGAGAACATCTTCTGGACCCTCCCTTACACAGTCATTCAAGATAGAGCGTATTTCCTCTTCCAGTGGTTGTGTTACTGGTCTAGTCCGAAGTGAATTCAGTGCAGTTGCGAACGGAATGTCTTCACGTTGTCTCATGATCTCAGTCAAGTCCACAACTTTGAAAAATTCTACCCAATAATCAACAGGATAAAGAGCATTGTCTTTATACAGTCTTTCATCTTTCCGATGTTTTACAGGAGGAAGCTGGTAGAAATCTCCCACAGCAAGCACTGATACTCCACCAAATGGTTCCTTGCATTTCTTTATCTGTACTAATCTCTCATGAACATAATATAATAATCTTTTATACACCATGGATATTTCATCAATAACCAAAATTTGCAGATCTCCAAGTTGAACTCTCATTTCACTTAAACTCTGTTCTTTCAATGGTTCATATGGCAGAGACATATACTTGGGCAATGAAAATAAATGATGGATCGTATTTCCTCCAATGTTGAATGCAGCTGTTCCGGTAAAAGCGGCCAGTAGTACTGAAACACTGTCAGGAGAAGTCATTTTTTTCCCTAGTATTCGTGATGCTTCGAAATGTATGGCTTTGATAAGATGACTCTTGCCTGTTCCTGCTCCACCTGTTATAAAAATATGCAGTGCATCACTTTTTTCTCCAAAAATTTTCTGCAAACACCATTCACGTACCAAGTAAAATACTCTCATTTGTGTTTCATTTAAACTTTGAAGAATCTGCATACTTTCCTCCCTTGATTGTGCATTCTGTTGTACTTTGTACAGAACGTCTGAACTGTTTTCAGTTTGCAAGTCTGGAAGCTCTTCTGTATCAATCAAATCTTGACATTCATTTCTTATGGCAGAGCATTCTTGTCTCATTAATTCTGTCTCTGGACAAAGGTTTGCCCAAGCGTCTTCTGGTTCTCCGATATTTTCATATGTTTCCATTGCCTCTGCAATGATATCCTCACTTTGAGCATAACGTGTTCTATTTTTGTCAACAATGGATTTCACTGACTGCACTTTCTGCTTTCCTGGTATTCGTACATATCCATTTTCATAAAATGCTTCAAAAAGCTCAAACCCAGGAGGCTTCAACTGACTTTGTGTCGTGTAAGGTAAGAAGAGCTGTAGTAGACATTGGTAATACTTTTCTGACATTTTCTCTTGGTTGAATCTAGGGTATCTTATTACAGCTGGCTTTGTACGAGTTCTTCTTTGGACAAAACCTTTTGCGTTCTTCAGTTCAAACACATTTTCGTTTTGAGTCTTTGGAAGCTGTGATTTAGCAAGTATTCTGAAATCAGAGCAAAATTCTGCCAAACACATATTCTGAAACAATGGATCGTCAGGTCGATTTTCATATCTTTCTACTACATTTGACATCCAAATGTCATCTTCTTCCTCGTCATTCTCAACATTTTCATCGTTCACCTTTCTGCGATTTCTCTTTAGTTGAGACAATGGCTTAGTTAGTCGAGTTGGATTATCACCCACTGGTACAAACACTACCTTTCTTGAACATTCCTTCATTTTAAGGTTACATACACGATAAACAGCTTCTTGAGTACTCACTTCTCTGTGATTCAGATAGGCAGAACCAATTTTCTTTAGAGTTGTTCGTGCACTCTCGTTGCCTTCTTCTGCTTCTATTTTTGTTTGTTTTAACAGCATTCCCATTTCTCTCTCAGACTTTGAAATGTATGAAATGATGTAGACAATGCAACTAAATGGATCCAAAACAAACTGAATGTCCATATTGGCATCCCAGCATTTTAAGAGGCATGGATTGTACTGATTTATCCAGAGTTCATTTGGATTTCTCTCAAGAACTACAGTTCTCTTTTTTGCTAATCTTTTATGAGTTTCCTCATAATGCGCTTGTGTTAATCCTAGATGACTGAAAATATCTTCGGTCGTTTTTGATTTATTTCCTTCGTCTTGCACTTCATTCCAAACTTGTAAAAGAATTTCCTTAGCAATTGACTGTTGTTTTTGCAAATCTGTAGCCTCAGTATCGTCTTCCTCAAGTGGAGAATTGATGAATGTGCATACAGAAGGTGGTCTTGGGAAATTAAATCTACACTCTGTGCCCTTCTTTCGGCATGATTTTGAATGGCTTTTGCTATGCTGTTGTACCTCTAAGACAATGTTCATCAGCTCCATATCTTCTTTCTCAGAGGGCACTGCACAACTTACGTATTTTTCTATAAAATTACATACGGCTTCCTCTCCGTCTTCATCAAGTTTTGGTGCATTTTCTATCCAATATAAGCAGTGCATGTGAGGTGATCCCCTTTGTTGAAATTCGACTCTTTGGAAGAAATCGGACACTTTCCCAATTGGTTCTGAAGGTGAAAATATCACTTCTCTCTGAAAAACATGAAATCTATGCTCAAACATTCTGGCAACAGTGACAGGATTACTTCTTAGAACCTCATTCTTTTCAGACCAGTCTAACATACAAGCATCTCTGTTATCATTTTGTTGTTTCAATATTGTTGCGACCGCATCATTCCATCTATGTTCAGCAGCAGAGAAGGAGCAAAACCAAGTAGGTATTCCTAGTTGCCGAAGCATAGCAAACAAATCCTTCTGTGCGGCTGACCAGTATGCTGGTGTTCCACGAATAGGTTGCATGAATCGCAAAGCCTCGTCACTTTTCATCAACTTGGAAAGTACTTCAGGGTCCTGTACCATATTTGCTGTCACTTCTTGGTCATTTCCTATTCTTCTGACTGATTTTCTAACAGATATCTGGGTCTTCTCAATAACTTGGTTTAAATCAGACATATACTGACTGAAGAAAATGTAACTACTGTCTCTCGCAAATCTCACGTCTGTATTCATAAGACGATTGTTGAAGTATCTTGACAGTGTTATTCGTGTATCTCTCATGTCATTCCATGAAAAACGCCCACTCGGGAAAAGGTATGGAAATGTTTTTGCCTCGTTCCCTTCTTCCTGTAACATCCTTACTGGATTGTTGCCTTCTCCTGGTGCAATGTCATAAATATCATCGAAGTAATGATCAAGAACCTCCTGACCAATATCAACAGGTTGTAGACAAGTATCCGACACAGTGCGCTGTTGATCACCATCCTCTGATTGTGAATCGCCAACCTCCGATATTTCTTCACCATCTTCAATTTGTCCTATCCAATTTGTATCGACAGCTACATCTTCATACCATTGGTTGTTAAGTTTTAAAAACTTCAATGCCTCACATATGTGCTTTGGATCAACAAACTGGTACTCACTGTACCCTTTGTAATTCAACTTTCTCTTTAGTTTGACTCTAAGTAGAAGATCGTCCCCGGGTTTCATTGGTAAACTTGTAACTTTCTTCAGATCTGATGGTACACATACAACTGGCCCGTGGATATTTTTCTGACCACCATGAGGAAGACTCATGACTTTCATGAAAGGTATGTGTATTGCAATTAAGTGTTTCTCAAGACTGTTCAATTCTATCAATTCCTTTGGAATATCTTCCAAGGCCATTTTGTTAGCTGCAGCTTCTGCTGGAAGATTTCCGCTCAAGATTTTCCTGTGACAAGTATAACAAATCCATAACGTTGACTTAATGCAATCCTTTGGACATGATTCTATGCATCGGTGATAGTACTTATCTTGAATACACAAGTCTGCAACATGCGCTGTCTGCTCAGTCTTGGCATATGCTTTTCTTTCACATCTTTGAACTTGATTCTGAAACAGGAGCCGATCACAACAACAGCAAGAATAATCAATGCCTTGCACAACCTTTTCCTTAAAGACTTTCACAACCTCTTCTTGATTTTCCAGTCTAGCTCTTTGAGCATTTCTCTGACTTTTTACCATATCTTTCTTTTTCATTCTTGTTTTTGCACTGGAATCGTATTGATGTCTACTCGATTCTTTAACTTCTGATCTGAAACCACCATCACTTTTGTACTTGTTAGCTGCAGTTTTGAGCTTTGCTTCTCGGAAATTTTCATTTTCCCTGTATCTCTTTGTACTCGCAGTATTGACTAGAATTCTATGCATTTCATCTGTCTTGTACTTCAGTTTACTTTTAGCTTTTACCTCTTCTCTATGTTCCTCATCCATTTCATACTTTTGTATACTTCTCCTTTTGACATCTTCCCTATGCTGTATGTCTAATGCATATTTCTCAGTGCTTCTCTTTTTGACATTTTCTCTATGTTCATCATCTGTCGCATACTTGTCATTACTTCTCCTCCTGACACCCTCCCTATGCTTTTCGTTCATTGCATATCTATCAATATTTCTATTCTTGACAGTTTCCCTGAAATTATCATCTGTCGCATATTTAACAAACAATGTTTTGAGCTTCTTCTCTCTGAATTCTTCATCTTCCTTATATCTCCGTCTTAAATATTCGTTCCGTTTTTTGACTGGACTAAATTTTTTTCTTTTTACTGTCCTAGATTGCCTTTTCACCTGCATACGTGTTCGGTTTTGGTATCGCTTTCCATACTCTTGAGAAGTTCTAAACCATTGTCTTGATACTAAGTCAATTTCCTCCCCATTAACAGACAGTACAACATTGTAATGGTTCTGCTCGTGGTGATTCAAATAAATTGCTTCAGTTTTGCTCTGCACGCAAGGTTCTACTTCAACAACTAAAAATCTTAACCAAGATTCTCTAGAGAAAGTGTATATATCAACGTTCAGAAGATGAGCTGTTGCATATATTTCAACCTCAGTAGCCCAACTACCTTCCTGTGACATTTGTGTCGACGACAGGTGACTTTGAACAGACTCTACACCATCTCTTAGAAATGGTTGAAACAACTCTTTGTTTTCTATTATATGCTCACAGACAGCATTGCGTATAACATAATGGAAATCTTCCGAATTTGCAAGACTGAATGAAACAGCTCTGAAGAAGCAGTTCCCATCTCCTATTATTTTCTTTTCGGATAAGGGTTCTGAAATATTAGTTCTATAGCACTTGATTTCACCAGAATTTCCAATGCTAATGAATGGAATGTTCAAATTTTCACAAAGGTGTTTTTTCAAGTTTGTACTCAAGGGAATGAAGCTGAACTGGAACTGCTCATGACCAATGAAAAACACGTCATCATCTGCATCACCTGTTTCATGTGTAGTATCCCCAAATAACTTTGACCCTTCAGACTTTCCATCAATATTTTCTTCTACCTCAGACATATCATTTGCTATATTACTCATCTTGCAGGAGACGCTAGTCAAGTTACATTCAACATTTCTTGTATATCCCATTGAAAAAGCAAGACCTTGAAGATGAGAATACACTTCATTTACATGCTGAAATAAAACTCTTGTGCTCCTTCCTGTCACACTTAACATTCCATCTGAACGTCTAGAATGAGAATCAAAAGCAAAGAAACCACTTTCTGTCACTCCTATAAACATTGTATTTCCACCAAAGCATACAAAACAGCCATCAGTGTCTGAAAGGGCAACCTGAAGTGCTTCGTCTAGTGGAAGTGCATTAAACTCTGCATAGTTTATTTCATCATTTTCCATAATAACACTTGCATAAGTCTGAATGGTATGAAACTGATATGATCGGTTAAAGCACTCAAAGAATTGAGGCAATTCCTCTACAAGCAAATACCTATGATTGGTTGTTGAGCTTCTTTGCAAATATGTGTACAGTTCATCCCCTGTCATTAAAACTCTGTCCATATCCATTGTTGTCCAACTCTTTGCATTTTTGAGTTTGTGATAAGCTAACCCTGCTAAACAATTTGCTACACACTGAGTCCCAGCATTCTCTTCAAACATAGGATGAGCTTGATGAAAAGAGCCCTGAACTGAAAAGGGTATTTCATAGTTACCTTCCTTTGGTAAATTCTGCCAATACTGATCTTCATTTCTTTCATTCTTTTTCTCTTCACAACCATTCTCTGAAACAGTATGATTCTCATTCTTCTCATGCTCATATGTTCTCATATCAGATTCTATATTGTATTCGTTCAAGTTTCCTTTTGATATTCGTTCAGTTTCCATTTTTGATTTCGTTAAAGTTCCTTCATCTTTTGATATTCTACTGGTCTCCTCCTCCCAGGAGGTATCCAGCTGCGCCTGACCTGCTGGACCAGACATATGCCCTATGTCCGATCCAGGTGCCCTCGGTGGAGCACAAACCCACGGTGGGGAGTCAGGGGACGGTGCCTTGTCCTCGTTACGGACAAACAGACGACTTCCCCGAGGAGGTGGCAACCTCGGGGCAGGTGAATGCATTTTCACTCGAGGTGAGGCCTGCATCCTGGCCAGGGGTTTTTCCTCTTTAGGTGGTAACCCCATGGAACCAAGCCCCGGAAAATTACCGGGAGGAGCTGACATAGCTCCATCCTCTGTCCCGCAAGGAACAGAAGACTCTGCCACTTTCTCGTCTGGGGACGCATCTTGTGCTGCAAGTTTCTCTCTCGCCTGCCTCTTTTTAACTCTTTCTCTTTCACGTCCCACTCTACCAGTAAGAGATTTCTTTCTCTTTGCCATCTAAAAATAGAATCTTTAATTAAATTTTTGAATTCTACTCAAGTACCATAATTATTTGTTTACAACATTAAGCTTAATCTGTAATCTCCATTCATATCTGACATTTGCTCCGATTACAACCTATGTTAAACTTTGCTAGTTAATTGTGGCCCTGCCCAACCCCCGGGGGTTATGATTTGAACAAATTTGAATCTATACTACCTAAGAGTGTTTCCTTATAAATATGACCAACTAGATATCATTGAGATGGTGGCCATCTCAAAGGGCCCCGCATTCAACAATGAACATGAAAATGTAAGGTCATTTAAAAGGGATTATTTTGAAGAGGAACATTTGGGTTATACAGTAAAAGTCATTAAGTACGACTTCACGGATACTGCAAATTTACTAATATTTATTGAAGTTATCTTGTATCCCGAGTTATATAAATTTACTGGAATTAAACACAAAGAATTATGCACCAAACAAAGATTTTAAACAGAAAGGGTAATTCTGACAATGACCTAGAAACTTCGACCAAGGTCACTGCACATCCATTGACCAGTGGATGTCTATGAATGAAGTAATAGCCAGATTGGGCCAACGAGAGAGAAAATATACTCCGGACTAGGATTTTTCATATAATTCTGCTATGACCTTGACCTTTGACTTAGAAACCTGGTTCAAGGTCACTGCACGCTGGTTACCCAAAGACACTCTCCAGGTGAAGTATGAGGCAGTTTAGGCCAAGGAGAGAGAAGATATGCTCCCGACAAGGATTTTTCATATAATTCTGCTATGACCTTGACCTTTAACCTAAAACCTGGTTCAAGGTCACTGCACATGGGTTACCCAAATGCACTCTGAGGGTAAAGTATGAGCCAGATTGGGCCAAAGAGAGAGAAGATATGCTCCGGACAAGGATTTTTCATACAATTCTGCTATGACCTTGACCTTTAACGTAGAAACCTGGTTCAAGGTCACTGCACACCGGTTACCCAAAGGCACTCTGTGGGTGAAGTATGAGCCAGATTGGGCCAAGGAGAGAGAAGATATGCTTTGGACAAGGATTTTTCATATAATTTAGCTATGACCTTGACCTTTAACCTAGAAACCTGGTTCAAGGTCACTGCACACTGGTTACCCAAAAGCACTCTGTGGGTGAAGTATGAGCCAGATTGGGCCAAGGAGAGAGAAGATATGCCCCGGACAAGAGATCTCGGACAGACGGACGGACAGACTAATTGATTACTATAGGGCGCCCGCCAAGTGGGGCCCTAATAATGGCTTTGCTGTTCTCAAGATGGTTTTGAAATTTTTTTTCCTATATATTCCTATGTAAAGCATATATTGTCCATTGTGGCCCTGCCTTACCCCCTGGGGTAATGATTTGAAAATACTTGAATCTACACTACCTGAGTATGTATCCATATAAATATGACCAATCATGGCTTTGCTATTCTCAAGAAAAAGAATTTTGAAGATTTTTTCTCTACACATGTATTCCAATGTAAAACTTTGATCGTCCAATATGGCCCCGCCCAACCCACGGGGGTCATGATTTGAACAAATTTGAATCTACACTACCTAAGAATCTTTCCATATAAATATGACCAATAATGGCTTTGCGGTTCTCAAGATGATTTTTAAAAATTTCTCCTATATATTCATATGTAAAGCATATATTGTCCATTGCGGCCCTACCCCCGGGGTCATGATTTGAAAATACTTGAATCTAACTACCTGAGGATGTTTCCACATAAATACCCGGTATGACCAATCATGGCTTTGCTATTCTCAAGAAAAAGATATTTCCTCTACATTCCAGTGCTAGACTTTGATCGTCCATTGTGGCCCCGCCCTACCCCCGGGGGTCATGATTTGAACATACTTGAATCTACACTACCTGAGGATGTTTCCATATAAATATGACAAATCATGGCTTCGCGGTTCTCAAGAAAAATTTTTTCCCCTCTATTCCAATGTCCAATGTTAAACTTTGATTATTCATTGTGGCCCCGCCCAAACCCCGGGGGTCATGATTTGAACAAACTTGAATCTACACTACCTGAGGATGTTTCCATATAAATATGACAAATCATGGCTTTGCTATTCTCAAGAAAAATTTTTCCCCTCTATTCCAATGTCCAATGTTAAACTTTGAACAAATTTTAATCTACACCGCCTAAGAATTTTTCCATATAAATATGACCAATAATGGCTTTGCAGTTCTCAAGATGATTTTTAAAAATTTTTCCTATATATTCCTATGTAAAGCATATATTGTCCATTGTGGCCCTGCCCTACCCCCGGGGTCATGATTTGAAAATACTTGAATCTAACTACCTGAGGATGTTTCCACATAAATACCCGGTATGACCAATCATGGCTTTGCTATTCTCAAGAAAAAGATATTTCCTCTACATTCCAGTGCTAAACTTTGATCGTCCATTGTGGCCCCGCCCAACCCCTGGGGATCATGATTTGAACAATATAAATCTACACTACCTAAGAATCTTTCCATATAAATATGACCAATACTGGCTTTGCTGTTTACAAGATGATTTGTAAAAAAAAATTTCCTATATATTCCTATGTAAAGCATATATTTTCCATTGTGGCCCTGCCCTACCCCCCGGGATCATGATTTTAACATACATGAATCTACACTACATGAGGATGCTTCCATATAAATATGACCAATTATGACTTTGCTGTTCTCAAGAAGATTTTTCCTCTATATTCCTATGTAAGACTTTGATCATTCATTGTTGACCTCCTCTACCCCCGGGGGTCATGATTTGAACAAATTTGAATCTACAATACCTGAGGATGCTTTCATATAAATATGACCAATCATGGCTTTGCTGTTCTAAGAATAATTTTAAAGATTGTTCCTATATATTCCTAATGTTTATTGTAACCCTGCCCTACCCCTAGGGGTCATAATTTGAACAAATTTTGATCTACACTACTCTAGGATGCTTCAATATAAATATGACCAATCATGACTTTCTTCTACTTGAAAAGATTTTTCCTATGTACTCATATGCAAAATTTTCATCGACCATTGTGACCCCGCCCTACCCCTGGGGATCATGATTTGGACAATCACAACTTTTTTTGGGGTGGGTTTGATTGACACATCTTTGCACTTTCACAAATTTTAATCTTATTCTTAATATTTAGGAAAAGTGCTTATGTTATTGTTTAATAATGAAATACATTATAACTTTAATCCAAAAATAGCTGCAGATCTGTAGCTCTCCGAAAAATATATTGATAGACCAGAAAGCTACAGTGCCACCCATTGAAACAAGAGGCCCATGGGAGAATTTACCTATATATTTCTATGTAAACCTTTGGTCAGCCATTTTGGCCCCGCCCTATCCCCGGGGGTCATGATTTGAACAAACTTGAATCTACACTACCTGAGCATGCTCCTATATAAATATGATGAATTATGGCTTTGTCATTCTTGAGAAGAGGATTTTTAAAGAATTTTCCTATATATTTCTATGTAAAACTTTGGTCGGCCATTTTGGCCTCGCCCTACCCCCGGGGGTCATGATTTGAACAAACTTGAATCTACACTACCTGATGATGTTTCCCCATAAGTTTCATCTTTCCTGGCACAGTGGTTCTTGAGAAGAAGATTTTTAAAATATGCCACCAAATTTTCATTAATTCCCAATTATCTCCCCTTGAATGAGGGCGTGGCCCTTCATTTGAACAAACTTGAATCCCCTTCACCCGAGGATACTTTGCACCAAGTTTGGTTGAAATTGGCCCAGGGGTTCTTGAGAA
Organism: Saccostrea cuccullata; assembly: GCF_032062105.1. Classification (NCBI taxonomy): domain Eukaryota; kingdom Metazoa; phylum Mollusca; class Bivalvia; order Ostreida; family Ostreidae; genus Saccostrea; species Saccostrea cuccullata. The sequence continues at coordinate 15,700 of NW_026930196.1, forward strand.
GAAGTCGAAAATGTGAAAAGTTTACAGACAGACAGACAGAGGACAGACGGACAGCTAGACAGACAGACGGATGCCGGACAAAATGTGATCAGAAAAGCTCACTTGAGCCTTCGGCTCAGGTGAGCTAAAAACTGTATATTTATTGCGCACAAAAAAGTGCGCTCTGTTCTCGATTTATTTCTCCATGTTTTTAAAGCTATAATCTCAAAATATTACTAACTGTGTGTTCCTTACATATTCCTTTGCTGTTTCCACAACCAAACATTCCTCATAATTGTTGTTAATAGTCCTCCTAATCCTGATAAAGTAATCATCAAACATTTCGCTTATTTATACTGCCATTTTGGTTTCAAAGATAATTCGCTCCAATATGCTTCGTTCAGGTGTCAACTACGAGAGTACTTGATAGAAGATAAAGGAATTTTTTGAAATCTTTCCTTATTTGCAATAGAGGTAAGAATTTGGAAGAATTTATCAAGAACTGAGCGCACTTTTTTGTGCGCAATAAATATACAGTTTTTTCAATGGGTGGCACTGTAGCTCTCCGGTCTATCAATATATTTTTTCGGAGAGCTACAGATCTGCAGCTAATCCAAAAAATGATATTTGGAGTAGAAATGTTCTAAATAAAAAACCCTTCACAAGTATCATCATTCAGCGCGTAGTGTTGTGTACAAAGTTTAGTAAATACCGGTGAAACATATACACTTCTTGTAAGCAGGGCACAAGCTCTTTCATTGTTAAGGTTTATGATTCGCCAGGTGTGTTCAATTGTTAAAGTCTCCTCACCACAACTGCAAAGACTGATAATATACTGTGTGTATATGTGTATGTTTTTTTTTCTAACATTTCTACCCTGAATTTTCTGGATTAAAGTTTTAATATTTTTCATTAATACACAACAAGATTGCCACTTTTCCTAAGTATTAAGAATAAAATTAAAATTTGTGGAAGTGAAAGGATGTATCAATAAAACCCATCAAAAAATTAAAAGTTTCAATACCTTTTAGATGAAAAAAGATTTTTAATATTTTTTCGTGTGAAATGCTGCGTTAATATATACAATTGTATATATATAACTTCAAATCTGTCTTGATTTATCTATGACACTTTTTGACCCACCACCCCCCATATCAATTATTTTTAGGCCTTATCCCCCACCCATTTTTTCATTAATTGTCAGAACTTGTATAACATATTCAGAAAGATATATTCTGTACTAAAAAAACCAAACAAAGACATTTATTCAGATTACATCTGTATGAAAAATATTTTGCTGGACATACTCTATTGGCAATTATTCTAGAATCTGTAAAAACTATGTTCCATGATATGCATACAGCTTTATCCAAACTGTGTCTAGTAGCAAATGTGATGTTTTATTCAATATTTTAATCAATTCATGACTTTCACATTTACACAAGTTTTCCCCTAAGGAATCCATCGACGAACAAGGCATGCATATGAAATTTATCTGAGAATACCACATCATTTTGTGTTTGTGCCAAAAATTGATCAAGAAAGAAATGGACATGTTAATTACGAAGGGGATTAACTTTTATAAATATGAAAGTCGATTTCATAAACAATACAAAAATAATAATTTAAACAAAAACAACAAAACACAGTCAATGGCGAAGTAATTTGTTTCCAATCAAATTTATTAGGAAAAAAGTGTCGGAGTCCAGGTGCTCTACCAACGTGAGCGAATCTGCCGTCTCTATACAACATGCTATACAGCAACAGCGCGAGTCGGAGTAGCTAAAATAAAATATCAAATGCTATATAATTTCACATATACTTACGATGACAGATAAACGTTTTCACGTTCTGTTGATTTCTCTGTCGTACGAATCTGTCTTTTTCAAATATACGACCACTTGGGAAGTTTTGTAAACAATAATTCAGCTTGCTCAAGACGAGTACAGTTACTGCGCAGTATTTGCCTCAATATGGCGTCAATATGATTGGCTGTGTTAAATTACCCGAAAAGAGGTAAAAAGGGAGCCAGGTGAACAATAATGGTCCATAAACTTGTTCTATTCTACTTGCACGACCAAAATGACATTTAAATATTGTCAGTCACTTTTCAAACACTTTAAGATATTCACTATACATCACTCTATATTTTAAAAACTTCAGTTTAAATGCAAGCTATACAAAATTAAAATCGTCAAAGTTTTACAAAAACTTGAGATATTATTAATATGTCACTGAGTCTAATTTAACATAAAAAATAGATAGATTTCTTATTTCTTTCAAGTGTAATGTGATGGAAAACATTTTTAAAGTTAAATATTTGACCGTTAGGTTTCCTTTGGGTAAATGGACATACCATTGTCATCGGAGTTAACTATTTCGAATTGAAAGAATCCTTTTATTTAGGAAATTCTAAGCAGTTACTGTCACACTTAGACTGCAAATAACTATTTAAATATGACCTTAAAAAATGAATAAGGGCCTATCCTTTATGCTTATAAGTATGTATAAATATCTGTTTCAACTTTACATGGAAAGATTTATAAAAAGTTGATTAATTGACAACCCCACCCCACCCCCCTCCCCCAACACACACACACACACACATCCTTTTTTCATCCAAAGGAAAATATCTGGATTTCCTCCCGTTTAGATTACGTGAATTCAATGAGAGAGCACGTATTAGGCTGATCGTTACATTGCCCATGAGAGTGATGCGAGACAAACGATGTCGGTAGTGCTGAGGGAAGGATCCAAAACTTTTACAGATTTAAAATTAAAGCTTTTAAAATTTATTTTCAGAGACCAATTCATATGAGACCTTTATTTTTTTTATTATTATTTTTTGGTGAAAGGGGTACGGATGGGTGGAGAGTGGGCCGAGGCGTGGTTTCAATATCATACATGTGTGCTCGGTTATATGATAATTAATTTGAAATTGAAACAAACGTATAAAAAATAAAATTAAAGTAAAATGAAAATATATAAATATTGGAAATTTATGAAAGAAAGTTATAAGTATGTCGTAGGTTTCTAATTTTAACATTTATCGTTGGTCCTAGCAGAATCCGAACAGATTTTTCTTTTAAATGCGTGTCTTACGATGCATACGGGATGAAATGGGTTGATTCATAAACATGTTTTCAAAGTGTTAATTTATAAATACAGTGTACAGCAACCCCTGCATTTTATATAGAGGTCGTGTCATCAAGAGTGACGTCAATAATATGAAGATCGCATTACGGCTGGTGTACACATTTACATAGTTCCTGACAAAAAACTATTCATTTACAAAGAGTTGTATAAATAGACTGAAAAAAAATCACAATTGAATGAAAAAATAATTTTATATGCACAGAAGATCACTTTGACTGGTCGAATACCGGTAAACGAAGTTTAGGGGGTATATAGTTTTTGTCGAGTCCGTCCGTCTGTATATGTCTACTTGTCTCTCTGTAGACATCTGTCTGTTTGTTTGTCCAATAATTTTTGATTTAGTGGAACCATGACTTTCATATTTCAGATGTGTATTCCTTGTGACAAGACCTTCCATCCTTCCTTTGGGATCACCAAATTTGACCTTTTTGACATTGACCTTGGAGTTTTACCTACTTTTACATGAAGATTTTAAACTTTCACTTTGGCCATATCTTTTGAACAGTATTTACCAAGGCATTTATTCTTCATAATATATGTATTTTGACCCTTGACCTTGTAAATTTATGCACTCATAAAGAAATTAACATTTGGCCATAACATTTTCAAGAACGGTAAGGGATAGGGCTTTCATACTTCACATGTGTAATCCTTGTGAGAAGACCCTTCATTGGATACCAAGAACTTTGACCCTCTGACCTTGACCTTTGAGGTTGACCTAATTTAAAAAAGCAAACCTTGACCATAACTTTTAAAAGGTTAGGGCTAGTGCTTTCATACTTTACATATTTAATCGTAGTGACAAGATCTTTCATTTGATAACAATAACTCTGACATTGACCTTGGAATTTGACCTACTTTTAAAAAAATTAACCATGTCTATAACTTCTGAACAGTTAGGGCTAAGGTTCCACTCTATATAAGTATTCTATGAGGTAAGACCTTTCATTGGATATTAATTACCTTGATCGTTTGACCTTGGCGTTGGAGATTTTTCTTAAAAAAAAACTTCAACAGTGGCTTAATTTCAATTTTCACAAGTCGCCCAGTGGCGCAGTGGTTAGAGTGTCTGCTCTAGAGTCGCAGAGTAAAGAGTCGATCCTTACGTCGCGGGTTCGAATCCCACTGTGGGACGTGGAGACCGGTCCTTCGGATGAGAAACCTGAGGCCCCGTGTCGCCGTAGGTGCTGGCATGAAAAAGATCCCTCACTGCTCAAAGGCCTCAAGTGCCGAGCATAGGACAAAATTTGTAGCCTTCCACCGGCAAGTGGTGTCTCCATAAGTGAAAAATTTAAGAGGGACGTTAAACAACAATCAATCAATCAATCAATCAATTTTCACAATTGCTTTCCAGTGATAATACCATACTTTTGGTACCAATTGATAAAATTTGCATTTAAGAAAAGTTTAATCTCTGCTATGTTGCCATACGGGGGGCATCAGTGTTTCACAAACACAACTTGTCTTTATTAGGACCTGTAGGAGTGCATGGACCCTTTAATATTTCCACTTAGCATAATTATATACACAAGGAAAAGAGATCTCTGAATAGGTATTGAACAAAAAGTCTTTAAAATCACAAGACCTTTCATTTGATACCATAATAAAGGGACTGGCTCATTAAATAAGGGGCTTAGAAAACAAAAAAATTAATACATCCTTTTTTTCAAGTGGGGGCAAAAATTTAGAATTAATGAAGGAAAACTAAAACCTTATTTTCTTTTTACGAGTATCTCAGTCAAAATCACATCTCATCTTGTCGAGAAATTCAACGGAAGACCTACTCGTTGCTCGCAACGAGATCTCATCTAGTTATTATTATTATTATTCTTACCGATTTTGTGCACGCGATTTCTCGTAAACTAATGGGCCGATTCTCATGAAACTTTCACATCTGATAGGTACTGATCTGAACCTTATTGGAAATTTTTTTCGTTGACGTCGTCACTTCCGGTCGTGAGATATGGCCAATTTCCTATTTTTAAAATGCAATTTTGTCTTAATTACTTAGCGAAAACTGCTTAAGACATGAAGTGAAGATTAATTGGAGATGATAGTTCATGATTTATAGCGTTGCAGAATTGCCTTTTCGTGCGTCGTCAGTACTTCCGGTCGATACCGGAAGCGAATTTAAAAAATGCAATTTTTCAACTTTTCTTTTTTAATATTTTTGTATTAAAATTGAATAAAGACCTCTTTTCTGAATCCAAATATGTAATTTGTTTGAAAATCGACCGAGCTAATCTCGAGATATTAGCATTTGAAAACGCGAAGCGACGATCCCGATGGCCGAATGGTTAGCGCATTGGATTTTCACGCGGGCGACCCGGGTTCGATCCCGCTTGTGACCAAAAAATTTTATTACTTTTTCTGCCCGATTTTTCGATTTCTTATAATTTTAGACTATTTGCAAAAACATATTTTCAAATTTTTGGTATATCTTACGTAATAAGGGGTCACAAAGGGTCAGAATGCTAAATCTTTGACGCTTTATATCTTAAAAAGGGGGAATGTCTGATAAGCAATATTGAACAAAAGATGGTCAGAATAATGTTCTCAACGATATGCATACTTTGAATTTTTGTAAAATGGACCCATTAAGGACTTGTAGGGACGGCCCCTAAATATTTCTATGTAGCATATCTCCACAACGAATAGAAATCTCTGAATAAGTGTTGAACAAAAAAGCTTCAAAATAAAAAGACCTTTCATTTGATATCAAGAAAAAGGGGCTGACCCCTCAAATTAGGGGCTCAGAGGGGCCAACAGTCTTTTATCTATAACTCTCTATTGATAAGTATTTTGTTATACATTACTGAAGCAAAAGTATTTAGCTTAACAATTGGCAACAATATATGATACAATTTTGATCATATGTTACGTAATTAGGGGTCAAAAGGGGCCAGAATGTCAAATCTTTGACGCTTTATATCTTAAAAAGGGGGAATGTTTTGATAAGCAATATTGAACAAGAGATGGTCAGAATAATGTTCTCAACAATATGCAAACTTTGAATTTTTGTAAAATGGACCCATTAAGGACTTGTAGGGACGGCCCCTAAATATTTATATGTAGATTATCTCCACAACAAATAGAAATCTCTGAATAAGTGTTGAACAAAAAAGGTTCAAAATCACAAGACCTTTCATTTGATATCAAGACAAAGGGGCTGACCCCTCAAATTAGGGGCTCAGAGGGGCCAACAGTCTTTTATCTATAACTCTCTATTGATCAAAATTTTATTATACATTACTGAATCAAAAGTATTTATCTTCACGATTGGCAACAATATATGATACAATTTTGATCATATGTTACGTAATTAGGGGTCACAAGGGGCCAGAATGTCAAATCTTTGACGCTTTATATCTCGAAAAGGGGGAATATTTTGATTAGCAATATTGAACAAAAGATGGTCAGAATAATATTCTTAACAATATGCACACTTTGAATTTTTGTTAAACGGCCCCATTAAGGACTTGCAGGAGTGGCCCCTAAATATTTATATGTAGCATATCTCCACAACGAATAGAAATCTCTGAATAAGTATTGAACAAGAAAGCTTTAAAATCACAAGACCTTTCATTTGACATCAAGAAAAAGGGGCTGAACCCTGAAATTAGGGACTCAAAGGGGCCAACAGTCTTTTATCTATAACTCTCTATTGATCAATATTTTGTTATACATTACTGAAGCAAAAGTATTTATCTTAACGATTGGCAACAATATATGATACGATTTTGATCATATGTTACGTAATTAGGGTTCACAAGGGGCCAGAATGTCAAATCTTTGACACTTTATATCTCGAAAACGGAGAATATTTTGATAAACAATATTGAACAAAAGATGGTCAGAATAATATTTTTAACAATATGCACACTTTGAATTTTTGTAAACGGCCCCATTAAGGACTTGTAGGAGTGGCCCCTAAATATTTATATGTAGCATATCTCCACCACTAATAGAAATCTCTGAATAAGTGTAGAACAAAAAAGGTTTAAAATCACAAGACCTTTCATTTCATATCAAGAAAAAGGGGCTGACCCCTGAAATTAGGGACTCAGAGGGGCCAGCAGTCTTTTATCTATAACTCTCTATTGATCAAAATTTTGTTATACATTACTGAATCAAAAGTATTTATCTTCACGATTGGCAACAATATATGATACAATTTTGATCATATGTTACGTAATTAGGGGTCACAAGGGGCCAGAATATCAAATCTTTGACACTTTATATCTCGAAAAGGGGGAATATTTTGATAAGCAATATTGAACAAAAGATGGTTAGAATAATATTCTTAATAATATGCACACTGTGAATTTTTGAAAAATGGCCCCATAAGGACTTGTAGGAGTGACCCCTAAATATCTATATGAAGCATATCTCCAAAACAAAAAGAAATCTCTAAATAGGTGTTGAACAAAGCATCTTTGAAATTACAAGACCTTTCATTTGATGTCAAGATAAAGGGACTGACACCTTAAAATAGGGGCTTAAAGGGGCCAAAAGTCTTGAATCAGTACCTATTTTTTGATCAATATTTTGTGATATATTACAGAATCAAAGAAATGCATTTTAACAATTGACAACTATATAATATAATTTTTATGCCATATCTTACGTATTAAGAGGTTGCAATGCGGCCAAAATGCTATTTTTATCATGCTTTACGTCTTGAAAAGTGGGGGTATTTCTACATGCCATATTGAACAAAAGATGTTCAGAAAATTGTGATAAAAATGAGAAACTTTAAATTCGTTGAAGGAAAACTTAATGTCATTCTCTTTTAACGATTATCTCAGTCAAAATCACATCTCATCTTATCTAGAAATTCAACGGAAGACCTACTCGTTGCTCGCAACGAGATCTCATCTAGTTATTATTATTATTATTCCACTTTTTCTTTACACATTTTGTGCAGACGATTTCTCAAAAACGGTTTGATCTATTTTAATGAAATTTTCAGTGATGATGTGTTTTGATCTGAAGATGATCCTTTTTTATTCAAATCCTTAGAATTCACTTCCGGTCGGAAGTTATCGCCCTTTAATCGAATTTTAGTGACCATTTTGTCGACACAAAAACTCAAAAACGACAAAAGCTAGAATGCTGTCATTTTCAGGGCTAATAGACAATATATTGTAGTTTTGCACCTATACTTTCAAATCTTCCGGAAGTGCTTAGTATGGAAGCTCGGTAAGGGTTAAAATTTAGGACACGAAACATGACTGATTTTTTGAGACATTTTGCACCATATCTTTTTAAGTATTATTATTTTGTTAAAACATACTGAACATAAGTTGTGCAGAATGACAGGATCCTTAATATGATATCAAGGAAAAAGTGCTGACTCATCACATTAAGGACCAAAAGGGGCCAAAAGTATTTTTTCGATAACTCTTTAACAATCAATATTTTGTTATACATTACTGAGGCAAAGATGTCTATCTTAACAATCTCAAACTACACATAATCATTTTTATGTCGTATTGTATATAATTAGGGGCCAAAAGGGGCCAGAATGCTAAATCTTCGACGCTTTATATCTCGAAAGGGAGAAATATTTTGATAAGTAATATTGAACAAAAGATGTTCAAAATAATGTTCTGAACAATATGCTACCTTTCATTTTTTGCTATACGTCCCCGTTAAGGAGTTGAAGGGTTGGCCCCTAAATATTTCTTTTGCAATTAACTCGAAAATGAAAAAGAATCTCTGAATAGTTGTTGAACAAAAAGTGTTCAAAATCATAAAAGCTTTAAATTAAAATTAAGAAGAAGGGGCTGGGCACTCGAATTAGGGGCTAAAAGGGGCCAAAAGTCTTTAATCGATAACTCTTTATCAGTTTATATTTTGTTATACATTACTGAAGCAAAGATGTTTAACTAAATGATTTACAACTATATATTATGATTTTTATGTCGTATGGTACATAATTAGGGGCCACAAGGGGCCAGAATGCTAAATCTTCGACGCTATATATCTCGAAAGGGAGAAATATTTTGATAAGTAATATTGAACAAAAGATGTTCAAAATAATGTTCTAAACAATATGCTACCTTTCATTTTTCGCTATACATCCCTGTTAGGGAGTTTAAGGGTTGGCCCCTAAATATTTCTTTTGCAAATAACTCAAAAATGAAAAAGAATCTCTGAATAGTTGTTCAACAAAAAGTGTTCAAAATCATAAAAGCTTTAAGACGAAATTAAGAAAAAGGGGCTGGGCAATCAAATTAGGGGCTAAAAGGGGCCAAAAGTCTTTAATCGATAACTCTTTATCAGTTAATATTTTGTTATACATTACTGAAGCAAAGATGTTTAACTAAATGATTAACAACTATATATTATGATTTTTATGTCGTATGGTACATAATTGGGGGCCACAAGGGGCCAGATTGTTAAATCTTCGACGCTTTATATCTCGAAAGGGAGAATATTTTGATAAGTAATATTGAACAAAAGATGTTCAAAATAATGTTCTGAACAATATACAACCTTTCATTTCTTGCAATACGTCCCCGTTAGGGAGTTGAAGGGTTGGCCCCTAAAAATTTCTTTTTCTAATATCTCGAAAACGGAAAAGAATCTCTGAATAGTCGTTCAACAAAAAAGTGTTCAAAATCATAAAAGCTTTAAGACGAAATTAAGAAGAAGGGGCTGGGCAATCAAATTAGGGGCTAAAAGGGGCCAAAAGTCTTTAATCAATAACTCTTTATCAGTTAATATTTTGTCATACATTACTGAAGCAAAGATGTTTAACTAAATGATTTACAACTATATATTATGATTTTTATGTCGTATGGTACATAATTAGGGGCCACAAGGGGCCAGAATGCTAAATCTTCGACGCTTTATATCTCGAAAGGGAGAAATATTTTGATAAGTAATATTGAACAAAAGATGTTCAAAATAATGTTCTGAACAATATGCAACCTTTCATTTCTTGCAATACGTCCCTGTTAGGGAGTTGAAGGGTTGGCCCCTAAAAATTTCTTTTGCAAATAACTTGAAAACGGAAAAGAATCTCTGAATAGTTGTTGAACGAAAAGTGTTTAAAATCATAAAAGCTTTAAGACGAAATTAAGAAAAAGGGGCTGGGCACTCAAATTAGGGGCCAAGAGGGGCCAAAAGTCTTTAACCGATAACTCTTTATCAGTTAATATTTTGTAAATACATTACTGAATAAAGATGCTTATCCCAACAATTTACAACTTTATATTATGATTTTTATGTCGTATTGTACATACTTAGGGGCCACAAAGGGCCAGAATGCTTATTCTTTGACTCTTATATCTTGAAAGTGAGAAATATTTTGATAAGTTATATTGATAAAAATCATTTTTGAGCAATATGCAACCTTTCATTTTTTGCTAAACATCCTTATTAAGGAGTTGAAGGCTTGGCTCCTAAATATTTCTCATGCAAATAACACGAAAACGAAAAAGAATCTCTGAATAGTTGTTCAACAAAAAGTGATCAAAATCGTTAGAGCTTTAAGATGATATGAATAAAAAGGGATGATTCTTGAAATTAGTGAACGTTAGGGGCCAATAGCCGTTTTTTTAAGTCTTTAATGTTCAATGTCTTTTATAGATTATGGAAAATCATTACTTTAAATTGAAAATCTCAATCCAAATCTTATCTCATCTCATCATGAATCGAACGGAAGACCCACTCGTTGCTCGCAACGAGATCGTATCTAGTTATTATTATTTTTTTTTCTTTACAATTTTTGTGCAGAAGATTTCTCGAAGATGGCTCGACCGATTTACTTGAAATTTTCGGAGAAGGTGTATCTTTATCTAAACCTTATACATTTTTTTCATTTTTTTGAAATTCACTTCCGGTCGGAAGTTATCGCCCTTTGATCGAAATTTTGATGACCCCCTTGTCTGTGATGGAACTCAAAAACGGCTTGAGCTAGAGCGCTGAAATTTTCAGTGATGATAGAGGACATATTGCCATTTTGCAACATGGTCAGGATATTTTCCGGAAGTGCCTAGTATGGAAGCTCGGTAGGGGTCAAAATTTAGGACACGAATCTTGACTGATTTTTTAAGACCTTTTGCATCATATCTTTTAAAGTATCATTATTTTGTTAAGACATAATGAAGAGAATTTGTGCAGAATGACAAGATCTTTAATATCATATCAAGAAAAAAGTGCTGACTCATCACATTAAGGACCAAAAGGGGCCAAAAGTCTTTTTCCAATAACTCTTAAACAGTCAATATTTTGTTAGACAATACAGAAGCAAAAATGTTATTCTCAACAATCTACAACTGTATATTATAATTTTAACGTCGTATGTGACATAATAAGGGGCCAGAAAGGGGCCAAAATGCCAAATCTTTGACACTTTATATCTCAAAAGTGGTAAATATTTTGACAAGTAATATTGAACAAAAGTTGTTCAAAATAATGTTCTTAACAATATGCAACCTTTCATTTTTTGCTAAACGTCCCCATTAAGGAGTTGAAGGGTTGGCCCCTAAAAATTTCTTTTTCTAACATCTCAAAAACGAAAAAGAATTTCTGAACAATTGTTGAACACAAAATGTTCAAAATCTTAAGATCTTTATATGATATGAAAAAAGAGGGCCGATTCCTAAAATTAGGAGCCGTTTGGGGCAAAAGGCCGATTTTTTAAAGACTTTAATGTTCAATGTCTTTTTACAGATTGTGGTAAATCATTATTTTAGAATGGAAATCACAATCAAAATCTTATCTCATCTCATCAAGAATTGGACGGAAGACCCACTCGTTGCTCGCAACGAGATCTCATCTAGTTATTATTCTTTTTTTTCTTTACAATTTTTGTGCAGAAGATTTCTCGGAGATGACTTGACCGATTTACTTCAAATTTTCGGAGAAGGTGTATCTTTATCTAAACCTTATACGTTTTTTTCATTTTTTGAAAATTCACTTCTGATCGGAAGTTATCGCCCTTTGATCGAAATTTTGATGACCTCCTCGTCTGTGATAGAACTCAAAAACGGCTCAAGCTAGAAAGCTGATTTTTTCAGGCATGATAGAGGACATGTTGCCATATTGCAACATGGTCAGGATATTTTCCGGAAGTGCCTAGTATGGGAGCTCGGTAGGGGTCAAAATTTAGGACAAGAATCATGACCAATTTTTTGAGACGTTTCGCATCATATCTTTTAAAGTATAAATATTTTGTTAAAACATATTGAACATCATTTGTGCAGAACATAAAGATCTTTCATATTATACCAAGAAAAAAGCGCTGACTCATCACATTAAGAACCAAAAAGGGTCCAAAAGTCTTTAATCGATAACTCTTTAACAATCAATATTTTGGTATATATTACTGAACAAAAAATGTTAAGCTTAACAATCTACAACTATATATTATGATATTCATGTCGTATGGTACATAATTAGGGGCCACAAGGGGCCAGAATTCAAAATCTTTGATGCTTTATATCTCGAAAGGGAGAAATATTTTGATAAGCAATATTGAACAAAAGATGTTCAAAATAATGTTCTGAACAATCTGTAACCTTTCAATTTTTGCTAAACGTCCCCATTAAGGAGTTAAAGGGTTGGCCCCTAAATATTTCTTTTGCTAATATCTCAAAAACGAAAAAGAATTTCTGAATAGTTATTGAACAAAAAAATTTCAAAATCAAAAGAACTTTAAGATGAGATCCCGAAAAAGGGGCTGTGCACTCGAATTAGGGGCCAAGAGGGGCCAAAAGTCTTCAATCGATAACTCTTTATCAGTTAATATTTTGTAATACATTACTGAAGCAAAGATGTTTATCTCAACCATCTACAGTTATATGTTATAGTTTTTATGTCGTATGTTACATAATTAGGGGCCACAAGGGGCCAGAATGCTAAATCTTTGATGCTTTATATCATGAAAGGGAGAAATATTTTGATAAGCAATATTAAACAAAAGATGTTCAAAATAATGTTCTGAACAATATGCAACCTTTTATTTTTAACTAAACGTCCCCATTAAGGAGTTTAAGGGTTGGCCCCTAAATATTTCTTTTGCTAATAACTCAAAAACGAAAAAGAATTTCTGAATAATTTTTGAACAAAAAATGTTCAAAATCAAAAGATCTTTAAGACAAGATCCCGAAAAAGGGGCTGGGCACTCGAATTAGGGGCCAAGAGGGGCCAAAAGTCTTCAATCGATAACTCTTTATAAGTTAATATTTTGCAATACATTACTGAAGCAAAGATGTTTATCTCAACCTTTTACAGTTATATATTATGGTTTTTATGACGTATGTAACATAATTAGGGGCCACAATGGGCCAGAATGCTTAATCTTTGATGATTTATATCATGAAAGGGAGAAATATTTTGATAAGCAATATTGAACAAAAGATGTTCAAAATAATGTTCTGAACAATATGCAACGTTTCATTTTTTGCTAAACGTCCCCATTAAGGAGTTGAAGGGTTGGCCCCTAAATATTTCTTTTGCAAATAACTCGAAAACGAAATAGAATCTCTGAATAGTTGTTGAACAAAAAATGTTCAAAATACTAGGAGCTTTAAGGTGAAATCAAGAAAAAGGACTGATTCCTAAAATTAGGGGCCGTGAGGGGCCAAAAGCCGATTTTTAAAAATCTTAAACGTTCAATGTCTTTTAACAGAATATGGAAAATCATTATTTTAGAATATCGCAATCAAAAATCTCAATCAAAGATCTTATCTCATCTCATCAAGAATCGGACGGAAAGACCCTTATTTTTCTTTTCGAATTGAATCTCGCAACGAGTTCGTATCCTAGCTTTAAAATCATTAGGGTCTTCCGTCTTCAAAAGCGGAAGACCCTTGATTACTTTTATTCTCAAAATCGGTTTCTTTTTTACCTTTATTAGGGTCTTCCGTCTCCAACGGAAGACCCTTCTATTATTGTAATGTTTCTTTTTCTTATTATTATTTTTTTTCCTACACTGATATCTCAGTAACGGTACAGTGGATCTATATGAAACTTTCGATGATGAAAGGAAACATTTATGGCTCAATCCAATACCTTCACTTTTTCTAATTTTACTTCCGGTCGTGAAATATGACGTAATTTCTACAATTTTTGTCTGAAGTTCATTGAGAAAACTACGTAAAATAGAGATTTGAGACTTTCATGAATGATCAAATGTGAGCTCTACCTTTGCAACGGGCTTTTAAATTTTTAAGAAGATGTTAAATTTTTTCAAATGTTTAATTTAAATTTTCCAAAAAAAAAAAATTTTAATCCAATTTTAATTTTTATTATCTCATCAAATAGATCTTGGCGAGCACTTTCCAAAAATGTATTTGTTTTGTATGTGAGTACAATAATGAACATTTTATAAGCTCAGGTGTATTTCGACGATAAAGTGCAAATGTACTTTTAGAACTTTTCTTTTAAAAATTCATATCTTTTTTATTGATGGACCGATTTCCAATTTGTTTACACCATCAAATAGATCTTTTCAAGACCTTTCCAACGGTATATTTCTTTTTATTGTACGTGTAATAATGAATGAAATATAAGCTCAGGTAAGTTAGCCTTTCATTTTGACAGGACATGTCAAATTCATTATCAAGGATCCTTGCAGTTAGTACGGCACTCTTTAGATCTCTTTGATCTTCGGTGGATATCCTTTGATGTATGTAAAACGTCCTATATGGTTTATTTCTTGACCGATTTTTAAACTTTTAAAATTATAAAATAGATCTTTCTGAGAGGTATCCAACGGTATATTTCTTATGATTTTTAATGCACTAATTCAGAAACTATAAGCTCATATATATCAGCATTCTGTTTTGACATTATTGTAACTCATTGTGAAGGACGATTGCAGTTGGTGAGAATGACTGTACTCTATGATCTTTTGCGTGTATTCTCTTTTATAGAAAAAGTTATTAAAAGTGTAATTAAAAATTCTCAAAAGTCAAATATAGTGAAATTGAAACAATTTAAATTTTTCAATTTTATTTTAAATTGCTTACAAAGGTAAAACCAAAATGTTAAACAAGAACTATTATTGTATTTTTAAGGATTGAAAACATAAGACAAAAATTGTGAAATTTAATCAATTTAAATTTTTCAAAAAATTGAAATGGTTCCTTAATTGTTTAAACATGGACTACATCTGCATTTTAAAAGATCGATAACAACATATGATGTTTTTTGAAATGTCTCAAAGGACAAATACAGTGAAATTTAAATGATTTAAAATTTTCAAAAATTTAAATTGCTCCCTAATGTAAAATCAACACTACTTTATTTGTATTTTCACAGATAAAGAACACCTGATAATATGTTTTGAAATATTTCAAAGGTCCAATAGAGTGAGATTTAAACGATTTAAATTTTTCAAAAAATTTAAATTGCTTCCAAATGTAAAATCAAGTATTGTATATGTATTGTAACAGATAGAGAACATCATACAATGTGTTTTGAAACCTCTCAGAGGTCAAATAGAGTGAGATTTAAACGATTTAAAATTTTCAAAAAATTTAAATTGCTTCCAAATGTTAAAGTAAGTACTATATATGTATTATGACAGATAGAGAATATCATACAATATGTTTTGAAACCTCTCAGAGGTCAAATAGAGTGTGATATAAACGATTTAAATTTTTCAAAAAATTTAAATTCCTTCCAAATGTAAAATCAAGTACTATATATGTATTGTAACAGATAGAGAACATCATACAATGTGTTTTGAAACCTCTCAGAGGTCAAATAGAGTGAGATTTAAACGATTTAAAATTTTCAAAAAATTTAAATTGCTTCCAAATGTTAAAGTAAGTACTATATATGTATTATGACAGATAGAGAACATCATACAATATGTTTTGAAACATCTCAGATGTCAAATAGAGTGAGATTTAAACGATTTAAATTTTTCAAAAAATTTAAATTGCTTCCAAATGTAAAATCAAGTATTATATCTGCATTGTGACAGATAGAGAACATCATACAATATGTTTTGAAACCTTTCAAAGGTCAAATAGAGTTAGATTTAAACGATTTAAATTTTTCAAAAAATTTAAATTGCTTCCAAATGTTAAAAAATGTATACAAGTGTATTTTTTCAGATAGACAACATCAGGTAATGTGTTTTGAAATCTGATATTGCGCTTGATTTTACATTTGGAAGTAATTTAAATTTTTTGAAAAATTTAAATTGCTTTAATCTCACTCTATTTACCTTTAAAAGGTTTCAAAACACATTTTATGATGTTCTCTATCTGTCACATAACTATATAGTACTTGATTTAATATTTGGAAGCAATTTAAATTTTTTGAAAAATTTAAATCGTTTAAATCGAACTCTATTTGACCTTGGAGAGGTTTCAAAACATATTATATGATGTTCTCTATCTGTAACAATACATATATAGAACTTTATTTTACATTTGAAACCAATTTAAATTTTTTGAAAAATTTAAATCGTTTAAATCTCACTCTATTTGACCTTTGAGAGATTTCAAAACATATTGTATGATGTTCTCTATCTCTCACAATACATATATAATACTTGATTTAACATTTGGAAGCAATTTAATTTTTTTGAAAAATTTAAATCGTTAAAATCTTACTCTATTTGACCTCTGAGAGGTTTCAAAACACATTGTATAATGTTCTCTATTTGTTACAATACATATATAGTACTTAATTTAACATTTGGAAGCAATGTAAATTTTTTGAAAAATTTAAATCGTTTAAATCTCACTTTATTTGACCTTTGAGAGATTTCAAAACATATTGTATGACGTTCTCTATCTGTCACAATACATATATAATGCTTGATTTTACATTTGGAAGCAATTTAAATCTTTTGAAAAATTTAAATCGTTAAAATCTTACTCTATTTGACCTCTGAGAGGTTTCAAAACACATTGTATGATGTTCTCTATTTGTTACAATACATATATAGTACTTGATTTTACATTTGGAAGGACTTTAAATTTTTTGAAAAATTAAAACCGTTTAAATCTCACTCTATTTGACCTCTGAGAGGTTTCAAAACACATTGTATGATGTTCTCTATCAGTTACAATACATATACAATACTTGATTTTACATTTGGAAGCAATTTAAATTTTTTGAAAAATTTAAATCGTTAAAATCTTACTCTATTTGACCTCTGAGAGGTTTCAAAACACATTTTATCATGTTCTATATTTGTTACAATACATATGT
The DNA here is from genome assembly GCF_032062105.1 of Saccostrea cuccullata. NCBI lineage: Eukaryota > Metazoa > Mollusca > Bivalvia > Ostreida > Ostreidae > Saccostrea > Saccostrea cuccullata. The sequence goes on from NW_026930196.1 coordinate 33,025, forward strand.
AGTAATTGTTTTAACATTTGGAAGCAATTTAAATTTTTTGAAATATTTAAATCGTTTAAATCTCACTCTATTTGACCTCTGAAAGGTTTCAAAACACATTGTATCATGTTCTCTATCTGTTATAATACATATTTAGTACTTGATTTTACATTTGGAAGCAATTTAAATTTTTTGAAAAATTTAAATCGTTTAAATCTCACTCTATTTGACCTCTGAGAGGTTTCAAAACACATTGTATGATGTTCTCTATCTGCTACAATACATATATAGAACTTGATTAAACATTCGGAAGCAATTTAAATCTTTTGAAAAATTTAAATCGTTAAAATCTCACTCTATTTGACCTCTGAGAGGTTTCAAAACACATTGTATGATGTTCTCTATTCGTTACAATACATATATAGTACTTGATTTAACATTTGGAAGCAATTTAATTTTTTTGAAAAATTTAAATCGTTTAAATCTCACTTTATTTGACCTTTGAGAGATTTCAAAAGATATTATATGATGTTCTCTATCTGTCACAATACATATATAATACTTGATTTTACATTTGGAAGCAATTAATTTAATTTTTTTGAAAAATTTAAATCGTTAAAATCTTACTCTATTTGACCTCTGAGAGGTTTCAAAACACATTGTATGATGTTCTCTATTTGTTACAATACATATATAGTACTTGATTTTACATTTGGAAGGACTTTAAATTTTTTGAAAAATTAAAATCGTTTAAATCTCACTCTATTTGACCTCTGAGAGGTATCAAAACACATTGTATGATGTTCTCTATCAGTTACAATACATATACAATACTTGATTTTACATTTGGAAGCAATTTAAATTTTTGAAAAATTTAAATCGTTTAAATCTTACTCTATTTGACCTCTGAGAGGTTTCAAAACACATTGTATCATGTTCTATATTTGTTACAATACATATGTAGTACTTGTTTTAACATTTGGAAGCAATTTAAATTTTTTGAAATATTTAAATCGTTTAAATCTCACTCTATTTGACCTCTGAGAGGTTTCAAAACACATTGTATCATGTTCTCTATCTGTTACAATACATATTTAGTACTTGATTTTACATTTGGAAGCAATTTAAATTTTTTGAAAAATTTAAATCGTTTAAATCTCACTCTATTTGACCTCTGAGAGGTTTCAAAACACATTGTATGATGTTCTCTATCTGCTACAATACATATTTAGTACTTGATTTAACATTTGGAATGAATTTAAATTTTGAAAAATTTAAATCGTTGAAATCTCACTCTATTTGACCTCTGAGAGGTTTCAAAACATATTGTATGATGTTCTCTATCTGTAACAATACATATATAGTACTTGATTTTACATTTGGAAGCAATTTAAATTTTTTGAAAAATTTAAATCGTTTAAATCTCACTCTATTTGACCTCTGAGAGGTTTCAAAACACATGGTATGATGTTCTCTATCTGTTACAAAACATATACAATGCTTGATTTTACATTTGAAAGCAATTTAAATTTTTTGAAAAAGTTAAATCGTTTAAATCTCACTCTATTTGACCTCTGAGAGGTTTCAAACCATATTGTATGATGTTTTCTATCTGTTACAATACATATGTAGTACTTGATTTAACATATGAAGCAATTTAAATTTTTCTGAAAAAATTAAATCGTTTAAATCTCACTCTATTTGACCTCTGAGAGGTTTCAAAACACATTGTATGATGTTCTCTATCTGTAACAATACATACATACATGTAGCAATTTATTTTACATTTGGAAGCAATTAATTTAATTTTTTTGAAAAATTTTAATTGTTTAAATCTCACTCTTTTGAACCTCTGAGAGGTTTAAAACACATTGTATAATATTCTCTATCTGTCACAATACATTTATTGTACTTGATTTTACATTTTGAAGCAATTTGAATTTTAGAAAATTTAAATCTTTTAAATCTCACTCTATCTGACCTGTGAGAGGTTTCAAAACATATTGTTTGATGCTCTCTATATCCCACAATACAAATATAGTATTTGATTTTTCATTTGGAAGTAATTTAATTTTTTTGAAAATTTAAATCGTTTAAATCTCACTTTATTTAACATTTGAGCGATTTAAAAACACATTGTTTGAGGATTTCTATTCGTCACAATTCAAATATAGCCCTCGATTTTTAAAAAAATTAAGTTGTTTAAGTGATAATTTATTTGACCTTTGAGAGATTTTGCAACATATAGTTTTATGTTTTCCATCTGTCCAAATACAGATTTACACAAAGCTACATCAATTACATAAATAATATTATTCTGAATGAAAATCCAAGTCAAAATCTTACCTCATTTCATCGAAAATTGGACGGAAGACCCACTCGTTGCTCGCAACGAGATCGTATCTAGTTATTATTATTTTTATTCTTTTTTCTTCAAAAATTTGTGCAGAAGATTTCTCGGAGATGGCTCGTTCGATTTGCTTCAAATTTTCACGGTAGATGCGTTGTCATCTGAAGTTAATTCCGGCAAATTATTTTTTGAAAATTCACTTCCGGTCGGGAGTTATCGCCCTTTGATCAAAATTTGGAGGACCTCCTTGTCTGTGATGGAACTCAAAAACAGCTCAAGCTAGAAAGCTGAAATTTTTAGTGATGATAGAGGACATGTTGCCACGTTGCACCTGGGTCAGGATATTTTCCGGAAGTGCCTAGTATGGAAGCTCGGTAGGGGTCAAAATTTAGGACACGTTTTATGAGTGGTTTTTTGAGACATTTTGTATCATATCTTTTAAAATATGAATATTTTGTTAAAACATACTGAACAACATTTGTGCAAAATATCAAGATCTTTCATATGATATCAAGAAAAATGTGCTGACTCATCGAATTAAGGGTTGAAAGGGGCCAACAGTTTTTATTCAATAACTCTTTATCAGTCAATATTTTGTTATACATTACTGAAGCAAAAATGTTAATCTCAACCATCTACAACTTTATATAATAATTTTTATGTCATATGGTACATTATTAGGGGCCACAAGGGGCCAGAATGCTAAATATTTGATGCTTTATATCTCGAAAGGGAGAAATATTTTGATAAGCAATATTGAACAAAAGTTGCTCAAAATAATGTTCTAAACAATATGCAACCTTTCATTTTTTGCTGAACGTCCCCATTAAAGAGTTGAAGGGTTGGCCCCTAAATATTTCTTTTTCTAATATCTCAAAAACGAAAAAGAATTTCTGAAAAATTGTTGAACACAAAATATTCAAAATCTTAAGATCTTTAAAATGAGATCCCAAAAAAGGGGCTGCGCACTCGAATTAGAGGACAAGAGGGGCCAAAAGTCTTCAATCGATAACTCTTTATCGGTTAATATTTTGTAATACATTACTGAAGCAAAGATGTTCATCTCAACCATCTACAACTATATATTATGATTTCCATGTCGTATGGTACATAATTAGGGGCCAAAAGGGGCCAGAATGCTAAATCTTTGATGCTTTATATCTCGAAAGATAGAAATATTTTGATAAGCAATATTGAACAAAAGTTGCTCAAAATAATGTTCTAAACAATATGCAACCTTTCATTTTTTGCTAAACGTCCCCATTAAGGAGTTGAAGGATTGGCCCCTAAAAATTTCTTTTTCTAATATCTCAAAAACGAAAAAGAATTTCTGAACAATTGTTGAACACAAAATGTTCAAAATCGTAAGATCTTTAAGATGAGATCCCAAAAAAGGGGATGCGCACTCGAATTAGGGGCCAAGAGGGGCCAAAAGTCTTCAATCGATAACTCTTTATCGGTTAATATTTTGTAATACATTACTGAAGCAAAGATGTTCATCTCAACCATCTACAACTATATATTATGATTTCCATGTCGTTTGGTACATAATTAGGGGCCACAAGGGGCCAGAATGCTAAATCTTTGATGCTTTAAATCTCGAAAGGGAGAAATATTTTGATAAGCAATATTGAACAAAAGTTGTTCAAAATAATGTTCTAAACAATATGCAACATTTCATTTTTTGCTAAACGTCCCCATTAAGGAGTTGAAGGGTTGGCCCCTAAAAATTTCTTTTTCTAATATCTCAAAAACGAAAAAGAATTTCTGAACAATTGTTGAACACAAAATATTCAAAATCTTAAGATCTTTCAAATGAGATCCCAAAAAGGGGCTGCGCACTTGAATTAGGGGCCAAGAGGTGCCAAAAGTCTTCAATCGATAACTCTTTATCGGTTAATATTTTGTAATACATTACTGAAGCAAAGATGTTCATATCAACCATCTACAACTATATATTATGATTTCCATGTCGTATGGTACATAATTAGGGGCCAAAAGGGGCCAGAATGCTAAATCTTTGATGCTTTATATCTCGAAATGGAGAAATATTTTGATAAGCAATATTGAACAAAAGTTGCTCAAAATAATGTTCTAAACAATATGCAACCTTTCATTTTTTGCTAAACGTCCCCATTAAGGATTTGAAGGATTGGCCCCTAAAATTTTCTTTTTCTAATATCTCAAAAACGAAAAAGAATTTCTGAACAATTGTTGTACACAAAATGTTCAAAATCGTAAGATCTTTAAGATGAGATCCCGAAAAAGGGGCTGCGCACTCGAATTAGGGGCAAAGAGGGGCCAAAAGTCTTCAATCGATAACTCTTTGTCGGTTAATATTTTGTAATACATTACTGAAGCAAAGATGTTCATTTCAACCATCTACAACTATATATTATGATTTCCATGTCGTATGGTACATAATTAGGGGCCACAAGGGGCCAGAATGCTAAATCTTTGATGCTTTATATCTCGAAAGGGAGAAATATTTCGATAAGCAATATTGAACAAAAGTTGTTCAAAATATTGTTCTAAACAATATGCAACCTTTCATTTTTTGCTAAACGTCCCCTTTAAGGAGTTGAAGGGTTGGCCCCTAAAAATTTCTAATTCTAATATCTCAAAAACGAAAAAGAATTTCTGAACAATTGTTGAACACAAAATGTTCAAAATCGTAAGATCTTTAAGATGAGATCCCGAAAAGGGGTCTGGGCACTCGAATTAGGGGCCAAGATGGGCCAAAAGTCTTCAATCAATAACTCTTTATCGGTTAATATGTTGTAATACATTACTGAATCAAAGATGCTCCTCTCAACCAAAACCTCTCAACTCTCTATAAAAATCTTAAGATCTTTAAGATGATATGAAAAAAGAGGGTTGATTCCTAAAATTAGGGGGAGTTAGGGGCAAAATGCCGATTTTTTAAAGACGTTAATGTTCAATGCTTTTTTTACAGATTGTGGTAAGTCATTATTTTAGAATGAAAATTGCAATCAAAATCTTATCTCATCTCATCAAGAATTGGACGGAAGACCCACTCGTTGCTCGCAACGAGATCTCATCTAGTTTTTATTCTTTTTTCTTCTTACAAAATTTGTGCAGACGATTTCTCGGAGATGTCTCGTTCGATTTGCTTCAAATTTTCACAGTCGATGTTTTGTCATCTGAAGTTGATTCCGGCCAGTTATTTTTCAAAAATTCACTTCCGGTCGAGAGTTATCGCCCTTTGATCAAAATTTGGAGGACCTCCTTGTCTGTGATGGAACTCAAAAACGGCTCAAGCTAGAAAGCTGAAATTTTTAGTGATGATAGAGGACATGTTGCCATGTTGCAACATGGTCAGGATATTTTCCAGAAGTGCCTAGTATGGAAGCTCGGTAGGGGTCAAAATTTAGGACATGTTTTATGAGTGATTTTTTGAGACATTTTGTATCATATCTTTTAAAATATAAATATTTTGTTAAAACATACTGAACAACATTTGTGCAAAATATCAAGATCTTTCATATGATATCAGGAAATATGTGCTGACTCATCAAATTAAGGGCTGAAAGGGGCCAACAGTTTTTATTCAATAACTTTTTAAAAGTCAATATTTTGTAATACATTACTGAAGCAAAGATGTTCATCTCAACCATCTACAACTATATATTATAATTTCCATGTCGTATGGTACATAAATAGGGGCCAAAAGGGGCCAAAATGCTAAATCTTTGATGCTTTATATCTCGAAAGGGAGAAATATTTTGATAAGAAATATTGAACAAAAGTTGTTCAAAATAATGTTCTAAACAATATGCAACCTCTCATTTTTTGCTAAACGTCCCCATTAAGGAGTTGAAGGGTTGGCCCCTAAAAATTTCTTTTTCTAATATCTCAAAAACGAAAAAGAATTTCTGAACAATTGTTGAACACAAAATGTTCAAAATCTTAAGATCTTTAAGATGAGATCCCGAAAAAGGGGCTGGGCACTCGAATTAGGGGCCAAAAGGGGCCAAAAGTCTTCAATCGATAACTCTTTATCAGTTAATATTTTGTAATACATTACTAAAGCAAAGATGTTCATCTCAACCATCTATAACTATATATTATGATTTCAATGTCGCATGGTACATAATTAGGGGCCACAAGGGGCCAAAATGCTAAATCTTTGATGCTTTATATCTCGAAAAGGAGAAATATTTTGATAAGCAATATTGAACAAAAGTTGTTCAAAATAATGTTCTAAACAATATGCAACCTTTCATTTTTTGCTAAACGTCCCCATTAAGGAGTTGAAGGGTTGGCCCCTAAAAATTTCTTTTTCTATTATCTCAAAAACGAAAAAGAATTTCTGAACAATTGTTGAACACAAAATGTTCAAAATCTTAAGATCTTTATGATGATATGAAAAAAGAGGGCCGAGTCTTAAAATTAGGGGCCGTTAGGGGCAAAAGGCCGATTTTTTTTGAAGATTTTAATGTTCAATGTCTTTTTACAGATTGTTGAAAATCTTTATTTTAGAATGAAAATCGCAATCAAAATCTTATCTCATCTCATCAAGAATTGGACGGAAGACCCACTCGTTGCTCGCAACGAGATCTCATCTAGTTAGGGTCTTCCGTCTTCAGCGGAAGACCCTTCTATTATTCTATTGCTTCTTTTTCACTTTTCTTATTATGTCGCCCCGAACGAAGTCGGGGACGACATATTGATATTGTACGCATGTTTTTTTTATCCAGGCTGTTTCTCGGAGATCGCTGGGGCAATCTTCCTGAAACTTTCCTCAAAGGACGATCACTGGTTGTAGTTGTGCAGTGAGGTCGTTCAGTTCCAACATGTCTACCGTTGCCATGGAAACCTGTAAAAAGCGACGAATTTTGTCCGAGATTGTTCTCTCTGGTCCCTTAGACGTTTGTCATGAAACTCTTTTTATTTTAATGATTATTATCTGTAGTTGTGCATCTCGCATTTAAAATTTTCAAATAATCGATTATTGCCATGGAAACCAGGGGAATGTTAAAATTCTTTAATTTCGATTTTCTCCATAAGTACTCAAGCAGTCGTTTTGAAACTTTCAATGTAAATTCCTTGCAATATGTCAAAGTGATTTTTACTTTTAAAATAATTGTAAGGAGTCGCTCACAGTTGTCATAGAAACGAAACAGAAAAAAAGGTTAAGATGCACACATGTGTTCTCCGAGGTCTAGGTCAAAGGGTCAAAGTTCTTCGTGTCCAATAAAAGTTCTTTTCACAAGGATTACATATTTGAAATACGAATGCTCTAGCCTTTACCGTTCAAACGTAAAGTACTATGTTCAAGACGACCCCCCCCCTTTAAAGCGCACTGCCAGTTATAATACATATATCTAACATATACAAATTACAAGTGACG
>NW_026930197.1:0-40691 GCF_032062105.1 Saccostrea cuccullata
AGGGGAAATGTGGTAGAGAAGCAGCTTACATTAAAGATAGCTCAGCTCTTTTTTAAAGTTATGAAAGTATAAGAAATTTCAATATATTTTTAGAAGTAAAACTCATAAAATTCAATATACCTCCCGCTAGGGGGCAGTTGGACAACAAAAGTATCACAACACAAAGGACTTGAAATTCTTTGCCTTTCATATTCCTCTGAAAAAAGAAAATTGAACATCATATGAATGTGTTCAGAGCTCAACCATATTTTTTTTAATTGTCGGGGCACTTAAAAAAGACGGTGTGCGCTCCTCTAGTACTGTGGCAGAACTAATAGAGTTTCGCTGTAAAGAATGTGAAAACTTTGACAATCTGGTTCAAACTGCTTGCACAATTGTGAGCAAACTAGGTATCAAGTGTTACAGATACGTTATTATGACTGGAGAAGACTCCACAAACTATATATAAATTAAAAAGCAGAGTAAGTCTCAGAGACTTTGTCGACGTTGTTTTTGACGATACAATGCTGGTTAAGCGTGCTCTATGGTAACAAAACATATTGCCTTTATATTTGGCTAACATGCGTTCTATTAAATCAAATTAAATTGAACTTCAAACTTTGACAAAGTAAATGTTATTATGTACAAAAATGTTTTGATCTATAATCTGTTAAGAATGATATGAGGACGGGGAAATCGTCCTCGAAATTTTAGTAATGACCCTCGTATATAGAAACAGCTAGGTATTTTAATCCTGTCATTTCTAAAGGTAATATATTTTGTTTCCATTGTAAAACTATTGTTGAAGACGAAAACCTATGAAAAATTATTCAAGGAAACTAGATCTTAAGACTTTTTCTTGTTTGCTTAATCCAAAGAATTGCATATCTACAGAACAAATTTGTCTATAAAACAGACACTGTCTTAATGTAATCTACACAAGAGCAATTTTTTTGGACATTGAGAAAAATCTATATTTTAAAAAGGAGTTAATATTGAGCTTATTTATCTAGTTTTCAATGTATGATGCGTGGCATTTACCCCCAGGAATAAAAATGTTCAAAGACAACACAGTATCAATGAATAGAAATCACTGTTAATTACTTCAATAGCGAAAATGCATGTAAATAACACATTCAGATAATTTAATTTTTTCTTTTAAAATGTTGAGAATACTTGAATTGATTACATAATTGAGTAACATTGTGTAAATTTCTAGATTTCTCACTCATACTCCAGAAAAATACCTTAGAATCAGAACTCTTTGGTGTGCAGTTTAGAGAGGGTTCTTAAGAAACAAACTTGCTACAGATTAATATTTTGTTTTATATAGCTAACTACACATCTCTGTATAATATGTGATTTAGTGCCAAAAAAGAATTGAATTATTAACAGAAATGTGACTTTTTAAATAAGATACATAGATTAATAATTTCATTTTCGCAAAAATGAATTTTTTTTATTATTTCTCAGCAATTGCGTTAAACATTTTAGGGCATTGCATTTTTAATGAACATTGTTAGATCTGAGCTTCAGTTTTTATCCTGTTATCAATTCTTTGTGCTAGAAAAAGATTTTAAAAAGATTTAATGGTGTGTATTTTCTTATCTAGTGGAACTTATTAGTTATTTATTAGTTAGTTTGGTTTTTTAAAAATATGGATTGCACGGAATTCAAAAAAGAACACAAGTAAGTCATTTTACCAAGGTTAAAAAAGAAATGAATTTATTTTAAAATGTCTTTAAAATCTTTCTTCAAGACAATACTACCTGTAAGGAACAGCTGCCCTTGAACATTTTATCGATTTTTGATGAACTTTCCCTCTTTTTTGCTTAACACTTAGACATGATAGAGCTACCGAATCTTATCCTTCTAATTAATCAACGTTTATTCTATATGCATGTGTAAAAATTTTGTGTACGCCCACCTTTTTGAAAAAAAAATGACAAAAGAAAAGTTTTTATAATCGGACATACAGTCATGTAGAACACACAATAGTTTTTTCACACCTGTAATACTAATTATCTTACCTTAGACTGCAAGGTAGTTCTTAAAATCAAACTGTTTACAATTTAAGGAGGTGCTTGAATATTCTCCGAAAACAAACTGAAAATGAAAGAAGAAAACATTCACACAGAGTGTGTTTTCACATAAATCATGACGCTGAACATACTTTTTCACATGTACATTATTTTAGTATAATTAAAATGGAAATTTCAGTACAATTTCTTACCCATATAGTGTTACCACTTGAAAAAATAACCTTCGCAGATCTGTTTATGTTCTAGAAACACGTCAATGTTAATTGGAATGCACATGGATGCACGATCTTGAGTAGTGCACATTTCTATCATAAAAGTAGTGTGTTACGTATGAAATTTATTTTTAGATTATTGTGTTATATAAAGTACAGCCTTTAACAAAAAACTTATATAAGTGTAAGAAAAAAATGCTAACTCTGCTGTCACAACTGCAATAAAATTTTTCAATAACTGAAAGGTCTTCACAAAATTTGATATATTTGTACTTTTATCTATTCTGATTTTTGCCCTAGAATAACAAATTGATTCTCTCATTCGGTCAATTCATGCTTGGTCGATATGCTTTTGTGTAAAGTCGATATATCTATGATTCGACCAAATGAAAGTTCGATATTTGTATAATATGAACATATTTAACATAAACATAATGGGTATGCTCTTCCACCGTCGCATAGAAAGAATAACGGACATCTCTTTGTATCTGATAAAACATATGATTTGCCACAAAAAACACTAAAAAAAAACTACCCCAAAGACCATAGTAGTAGTAAAGTTTAGCAGGAAAATAAAGACACTAGAGGCGATTGTAGTCAACCATGTGAAAAATGTTTTTTTTTAAAGATTATTACATCTTTAATCTTTAGTTTACTCCAATGCCAGTGACTGTACTCCTCACATGACAATATAACACACGATCAAGCAAATATATATTGACAGGAAGATTTGGGATGAGCCGAAAAAAAGCAAACTGATTGACTGCAACCGATTTTTCTGTAAAACGGTTAATGTCAACAAATGACAACCTTGACATCTTTAGACTATTGTAAACGACTATCACTACTCCATCATTGATGTGAAGTACATTTAGCAGCTCTACAGCTTTCTATGAGGGTTTGACATTAATCTCGTATTCATCCTCGATTGTCCCGTAACAGTTTACGAGTACCTCCTACCGTTTGTTACTCTGTCGATGGTTGTTATACTTGCGAATGCCGTAATAGTACTTATCTTTAAAAAAAGTCGGAAGACTTCGTTGTTCAAAAGGCACTTCTCAATTTGTGACAATGTTGTAGTTCACTTGAAATAAAAGCTCTGATCACCTAATGTTCGTCCTCCGCCTGTCTGTACGTTTTTTTTTAAAAATATTTTTAACTTCTTCTTCCCCCAATCCACTGGGCCAATTTTAAGCAAATCAAAGGAAGTTAACATTATCCATGGGCAATGAAAGGGGAGTTTAAATTCTATTAAACTCAATTAAAAGTAGAGATAATCAACAAAAAAAGGTTGGCATAATTAAAAAAAAAATTATCTTTTCAAGAATCAGAAAAGCTATATCTAATGTAAAAGAATCCTGGGTTAGCATAGAATCTAAATAAATCCTAGGGGTAGACGGGCATATAGTAGGGAAATCAGGTTTTCATTGAAATTAATAGAAACAAGATGTGTTTGTGAATCAATAATGTTCCCTTATGGCAGCTTATTGCGAGGGTTGCATCCTCTCAAATGCATTTCATACTCCAAAGGTCATGGTAAAAAGTGTTGGTACCCAAAGGAAAGTTGTTACAAGGAAAATACCTTTGATATATGAGAGCCCTAGTTCTAACTGTTCAAAAGTACTGACTAAGATAAATGTTTTTAATGTTAGTCAAAGTCTTAGGTCAAGGTAAGAAATATTTATACCAGCTAAAATGTATTGTCACAATAAATACACCTGTGACGTATGACAGCCCTTGCTCCAATTGTTCAAAAGTTATGGCAAAGGTCAATGTGTATTTTTTTTTGTAAAAGTAGGTCAAGTTAAAAGGGTCAAATTCGATGGTACCCAAAAAGTCTTGTAGCAAGGAAGACACCTGACAGGGTGAAATAGCTAAGGCATAGTCTCAATCACCCAATACTGTGTCTTTATCAATTTTCGTTGCAAACAATTTTCATGGATTTTGTTAAACAGACCTTTTCCAGGATACGTAATTTCATGGACGATATCATTGTCTATACGAATGAATAACACATTTCTAAATTCAAAAACCACTAAATTTCTTGGATTTGTTCTGCAACGAATTCCGCGAAAGTTGGTGCGCAACGAATATTGATGAAAACACAGTAGTTACTGGCAAGGTTAACATTGAAAACAGACAGACTGAAAAGTAGACAAAAACCCAAAAACAATATACCCAGTGATCTTTTGATCCTGGGGTATAACATTTTTCAAAAATCGTCTTCTCAAGAGTTACAGGACCAGAAAAGCTGAAAATTATGTGTCAGCATCCCTATGGTAGTGATACACATATACATGTAAGTCTAAATTGTTCAAATTTTGAACCTTGGGGCAAAGTCTTGTCATAAAAAGGAAAACAAGTTTTTAATTGAAATCAGTAGAAAAACTTTTTAAAAATCCTCTCATGAAACACGAGGCCATTAAAGCAGAATGTTATATTGAAGCATCCTTGGGTAGTGTTAGTTTAAAATTGTTCAAACCGTGAAACCAAGGAGTAGGCGGGGCTTTTAAACAGAAAAAAAAGTTTTCACTCTGAAAGTCATTGTAGAAACTTATGTGGAAGTTTCCTGTGGGTTTTGCAGACTTTAGCTTGTTAAAATCATAAACCCCTTGGGGTATTACAATGTACGAGGGGGAAATTCTGGTGAAAAACAGCATAACTAAAGTAATTCATGTGAGCCTTGTGTCCTATAGGAATCTTGTTCCATTAAATCTAATAAATTGCAAAGTATGACTGTCTACTATGTGTTTACGATTTAGCAGCGACTTGATCCACTGCATGACATAAACTGAGTGCCACAATAAAAACGTTACAACGTGCAAACAACTTTAGCGATGTCGGTCTTGAAAGTATGGATCACTAACGTTCGACGCTCTGCAAACTAACAGATGCTTATTATACCCATACGTATTAAGTATTTTTGAAGAATTACGTAAAAATAATAGACAGGTCTGTAGCATTAATTGCTCAATAGATATATATAATTTTATAAAATTAAAAAAAGCAACGATTTTAAAACGAAAAAAAAATCAAATCGTTAACACCTTGCAACCGGACAGTACCTTTTTTTCTTCTTTCAGAGGTCAGCTTTATCATCCACGCCAATTGATTAAAAGAACGATGAAAGAGCATAAGTATTACCTTGTACGGTTTTATTGGTATGGGTAAATGGCATCAAGTGGACCGAAGCCAAATAAAGAATCAGTTAAATGTCTACAGACGATATCCGATAAAGATATATATCATCACGTAGAACATTGATCATTTAGCTAACAGGGCATGTTTTTTTAATGCCAAATATATTCCGAGGGGTACACATATACAGTGATCCATAAAAACATGTATATGGGGTCAGTTTTCCAGGGACTATTTGCTTAAATTACATATGCCCATGGCTCACAAATTAAGTTAACAATTAACATGTAATCTGCCTATAAGAGTGCACGTGTACCAAAAATGCACCTAAATTTCGGCTTGTTTTTTCGAGACTTGGCCCCAGTCGTACTTTTAAAGCCCACCCCCAGGTCCAAGCCAGCAGGATGAAACATCCAGTATAGTCTGTAAATCTTTCTAAGCCCTGTTGAGATTTCACCAATTTATATTTGGTCATTCACCTTCCATCTGAGATGCACACTTTTTTCGAAGGCCTACTGCTTTTAAACTGAGTTTCCTCTGCCACTGCCCAGGTGTCTTAGTTTGGCATTTACAATTCTGTATATGCTAAACATCAGAGTGATGAACCTACATGTTGCACATTATTTTTCTTTTCGGCAAGCTCGCTGTGTCTGCAAATGTGTCCCATATTTTTTTTTACATAAAATATCACATCAAACAGGGAATATCTTAGATCTGTATGAAATTTGGCAGGCCATGAGTACGAAACTATCCTCTGCTACTACTTAAACAAACTTCACAAAAAGCCTCATTCTCTGCCCAGAATTATATTATCATTTATCTTGTAGCGAATCGTAATACGCCTTCTGGTGAGAAATTGAGGAAAACTTGTTCTCGGCTTCAATTTATATATGTATTTCTTTTTAAATCATCTCTCAGTTATTGTAAAAAACCAAATCTTCAAATGTTTAAAACAATGAACCAAGTAAAAAGCTACATGAATAAAAAACATTCAATATTTTGTTTGCATCATATCGTAAGTATTGATTTGTAGATCCGTCATAGCTAAGTGATTTGAAGATTTAAAACATTGTAAAACCGTTCTTCAAATATTTGCCACAGCATGAAAGGATATGATTTTGATGTCCTTTTTACACTTTGACAGCATATCATTTTTACACAACAAAAAAAAAATGATTTTTTGTTGAAAATGTAATAATTGGTTGGGACACTTTTTGAAAATGATAATCATAAAAGTCGGATCTGCATCGGTCGTTTTGATATAATTGACATTATTCTCTTCAAATTCAGTTATCTTAAAATAGGCAATTAATTAAAAGGGGAATTCCCTTTACTCCTGGTTTTCATATGGTAGAGTTTCTTAGTTAAAGTATTTTCATGTAGCACCAAGCATATGCATTTTTTACCAAAGTGGTAAAACCACTTAGATATTCTTTACTCTAAAATTCCAACTATATGACTTCCGGTGTGGCGACGCACATGGCGTAAAGCGGGAACGAGGGCTGAGGGTCTTATCGTAGAGGTTTAGTGTGTGGGCCGTGGTATATTGAATGTAATGTGCTCTGGTCGGGTCCCCAAGTAGGTGTGGTTTGCGTTTGTGCAAGATTTAGGGTTGCTGCATATCACTGGATGCACCGGGCGGAGGGACCATACTTTTCTTCGAGGAAATTCGGAAAGTTCAGGAAATAAGATGCCAGGAACAGGAAATAAGGAGAAAGAAAAAGAAAAAGCCAGTGCGCAAGGTGATGAATAAGGACCTTAGAGACCTATTTTCGAGTCTTATACAAAAATTAGAAAACTCACTGAGTGAGAGGCTTGCTACATTAGAGAAGAAGCTAGAGGAAACGCGGACTACTGTCAAGGAGGAAATAATAGAAATGAAGGCAGCTTTGCAGAACCAGGATGACCGTCTAATGGAACTGGAAAAGATTAACAAAGAGATGGTATAACCACAGAGTGAAAGGATAAGCCAATTAGAGACGTCTCTACGACAGTTGCAAGATCATATCACATATTTAGAGATAAGATCAAGAAAATATAATCTACTGTTCTACGGCATTGCGAGAGAGGAGAATGAAGATGTGCTGGCAGTCATTCTGAACTTTCTCCGCCAAAAATTGGGAGTGCTGTCAGCAGAGGATATCCTGATTCAAAATTGTCACAGAATCCCTAAAAATCCAAATAGCAATTACAACAAACCTGGAGCTCCAGATGCAATCATTGTCAAATTCGTTCGGATGGAAGACCGAAACCAGATATTGATCCATGCCAGGAACACTACCTTACCACATGGTTACACAGTAAGGACCGATTTGCCGGGTCACCTGAAGAAGAAGAAGAGAGGGGAATTGGCGCAAAAAGCATACGAGCTAAGGAAAGCGGATCCGGGAAGTCGAAGATGATGTCATTCTTGAATACAGAAGAAAAGATGAAAAAGATTGGATCAAATTCTGTGGTCCGACAATGTAGTTTTAAGAAGTTATTATTTTCCCGCAGATAAAGGTTATTGGACTTATGGTGAAGGTGTTTGAATGTTATAACTTTATCTATAAAGAGCTTTCAAGTGCTTACTTGTTTAGTTTATACTCAATGTACAATAACAAATATAATTTATAAATTTAGAAAGAAAGATGTAAATTACGTTTTCAAACAAATGAAAACTTAATGTAATCAAATGGCTCACAATCTGATTTTGACAATCTGACGAAGTTTAATTGATAAGATAAGACCCAATGCAGTCTACAACATATTTTTTTTTCTGTAACTGTTCTATTACCA
Organism: Saccostrea cuccullata; assembly: GCF_032062105.1. Taxonomy (NCBI): domain Eukaryota; kingdom Metazoa; phylum Mollusca; class Bivalvia; order Ostreida; family Ostreidae; genus Saccostrea; species Saccostrea cuccullata. Next base: position 8,150 of record NW_026930197.1, read on the forward strand.
TACAGGGAGTTTTTTTCATTTTTGATTTATGTGTGAAAGAAATGAGAGTATGCAGCATGTATGTGTTTTTATCTTTTTTCAATTGTAACAATATAGATGCAACATGCCCAAGTTCAATATTACTTCTGTAAACTGCAGAGGCTTACATGATTCCGCAAAAAGAAAAGATATATTTAACTATTTAAGAAATTTAAAATCATCTATATATTGTTTACAAGACACCCATTGCACAGAATCAGAGAAAAAATCAGTTTATGCCCAATGGGGAAATGACATACTTATCAACTCAGGAAAATCAGATGCAAGGGGGACTTTAACACTTTTTAATAACAAAAATGAAATTAAAATTTCAAAGTTTATAGTGACAGTGAAGGAAATTTTATCATATCAAATATAATGGTGGATAACAAATACTCAATCACTTTGGTAAATTTATATGGTCTAAACAAAGATAATCCTAATTTTTATTCAAAAATTAGTGATAAAGTGGAAGAGCTATTTGACACTGACCTTATAATCATGTGTGGGGACTGGAATGTAGTACAGGATTACCAGTTAGATTGTTATAATTATGTTAGGGAAAATAATCCAAAGAACAAACTTGAAATTGAAAAGTTAAAAACTAAATTTAACTTAGTAGATCCCTGGAGGATTAAAAACCCAGATGAAAAAAAATATACATGGAGTAGAAAAAACCCAGTTAAACAGGCTAGATTTGACTACTTTTTAGTATCAGAGGAACTTTTGTCAATTGTAAGTGACGTTAATATAAAGCCAGGCTATAGGACTGATCACTCTATCATTGAATTAGATATCACTATTCATGAGTTTAAACGTGGCAAAGGATTCTGGCGCTTAAACAACTCCTTATTGAGAAACAAAAAAATTGCATTTGTACAAAATGTTAAAAAGATTATCAGAGAAACAGATGATGAACACCGTATTGATGAATCAACCTTAGAAATTCCAGAAAATCTTTTTCTTGATGTTCTATTGATGAAAATAAGGGAAATGGCAATACAAATGTCTGCAAAACTAACTAGAGAAAGGAAAGATCAAAAATTGAAAATTGGAAATCAATTAAAAATTTTACATGATATATATGCAAACAACCATTTGTCAATTTATCTAGATATGATAAATGATCTTGAGACAGATTTAGAGGAGATTAGAAAATATGAATTAAGGGGGCTTTTACTAAGAAGTCATGGTAAATGGATAGAAGATGGGGAGAAACCTACTAAATATTTTTGTGTCCTAGAAAAAAGAAATTATGTCAATAAGAATATCAACAATTTAATCAATGATGATGGTAAATATGTAAACAAACAACAAGAGATCTTGGAAGAAGTAAGAAAATTTTACAAAAAAGTATATGAAAATAAAGATCATGAGCTCGATGATGTTAATCTTGAGGATTTACTTCAAAAGTATGAAGTGCCCAAAATAAATAATGATTTAAAAAGTTCTATAAATGTGGAATTTACAATACAGGAATTATTTCAAGCTCTTAAAAACTTGAAAAATTACAAAACACCTGGGACCGACGGTTTCACAGCAGAATTTTTCAAGTCTTTTTGGACAGATATCAATTCATATATTCTAAAATCTTTTAATTATAGTTACAAAGCAGGTCAGCTGTCTTATACGCAGACACTTTAATTATAGTTACAAAGCAGGTCAGCTGTCTTATACGCAGACACTTGGAATAATTTCTATTTTCCCTAAAGGCAACAAGTCAAGGGAACACTTAAAAAATTGGAGACCAATTACATTACTGAACATTACATATAAACTTCTATCTAGTGTTTTAGCCAACCGAATAAAACTAACCCGGTCAAAAATAATACATGAAAATCAAAAAGGCTTTCTTGCTGGTAGATATTTTGGTGAAAACTCAAGGTTTTTATATGATGTTATTCACTATTGTAAAGAAAATGATCACCCAGTTCAGATCCTTTTAATTGATTTTGAAAAAGCATTCGATTCTATATCTTGGAGATACATTTTCAAAGTACTCAGATTCTTTAATTTTGGTGAAAATTTTTTATAATGGATAAAGATTTTACTTAATGAGCCTAGGTTATACGTTATCCAAAATGTTTTTTTTTTTCAAACTTTTTACAAATGGGACGAGGTTGCAGGCAAGGTGATCCTATTTCACCATATTTGCTTTTACTATGTTCAGAAATAATGGGAATTATGATTAGAAATAATAAATTGATAAAGGACATAGTTATTGAAGATAAGGAATATAAACTATTACAATATGCTGATGATACAGTTTTATTGATGGATGGCTCAGAGGAATCCATCAAATCAACTTTATCCTTAGTTAATCAATACTCCAAATTCTCTGGATTGAAACCAAATTATGATAAAAGACAATGTATTAAGATCGGGTCAACTGTTCATACTGATAACAATTTATGTGATAAATATCCAAACTTATTGTGGTCACAGGAACAATTTACAGTGTTAGGTATAACATACTTTGTAGATTTAGATCCAGATGCTATATTTGCTTTGAATTTTTTTCTAAAGATTAACACTGTCAAAAAACTTATATCATCATGGTCTAGAAGATGTTTATCTAGATGTTTGTATAGAGGTGTTACTGACTCGCACTTATGTAGCTTTTGTAAAACACATCCAGAGACAATGTGCCACCTCTTTTGGGAATGTGAGTTTGTTGTAGAAATTTGGGAAAATGTTTTGAATTGAATGTTAGAAAAGTTTGGACCTGATATCAATCTAAATAAGGTTGATGTTCTGTTTGGAAAATATTACAAATATAACAATATATTTAATCTAGTAATATGTATAATTAAAAAGTATATCTATAGAACCAAACTAAAGAAAAATACATTATCTTTTGAGAGAGTTAAACAAGAAATTGTATATTACTATAATTGTGAGAAATATATTTATAAGAAAAATATAGACATGGACAGCTTCAAATAACGATGGAATGCAATAACATTTTAAGACGAAAATTATGTATGTAGATTAAGTTGTATAAATGCTATTAAGTACAGAATTGCAGTTCTCAGATGTGTATTTTTTCTATTGAAAATATCTTTGTTAGCTACTGATATAGACATATGCATGCCTTTGTTTGTGAATGATGAATAAATGGGTTAACAAAAAAAAAAATAAAAAAAAAATGTCCTATCATAAGATAAGCTTGTGTTGTAACCTTGTAAGCATAGTAAATCAAGGGCCCCAACCCTGGCACTAAGCATTGTATTATAATATATGATGGGGTAATAAAAAAAAATTAAACAAAAAAAAAATTCCAACTATATGTATGATACACCTCAGAGTCTAATTCTGACACAAACACATTTGACTTTTCACTCTCCTTCATCAATCAATGAACATTCAACAACATAAATATGAACGAGATACTACATGAATGAACACAGTGTTTAAATTTCAGTGGACTGAATTCACAATGGCGTATAGTTGAAAATGATGATGAGGTAATGAAATGATTGGTATATTATGTCAACAAATAATTGAAACATATACATGTATAGTATTTATTAAAAAATAATTTATTAATCTTGTGACATGTCCCCCTCTATGAGACATTTTGTCAAAATGTTAAGTAATCAAATAAATGGATGCTATAAAAGAAATAGTTAGTTGCTAAATATTTATATGCCAGAAGAAAGAAATCTTGGAACATTTTTTTCAGTTATTAAATAAAAGTTACTTTTACAAAGAGTGTCGCCTCATTCTTGATCGAAGATAAACAAAAGCCTTGTTTATGAATTTTTTCTCTGCTTCTTCTTCGTTCGAGTTCAAGAAAAAATAACAGAATGTATCATTAACATCTTTCCAAAACTCCAGTTCTGTCAAACGCTTTGACAGAAGATGTAAGATAGAACTTGAGTTGTCCATGAAGTACTTGTTAACAGAATCGTTTTGAATGTTTATTGATTCCGGATTCTCTAAAAGTTTATCCTGCATCTGGTCATGAAATGATAAAAAGAAATAGGGATATAAATTCCTGAATATATGATTTCTGTCAAATATGAACGGCTGTCGAATATATTCAGTGTAAGTCTCCTTTTGAAATTTATGATCTATGATAAGTTTCAACAACTGCATATTTCTATTTTCAACACCCATTTGGATAATGTAGTGACAAACATGTTTTATCGGTGACATACATCCACTATTGTTTCCTTGCCACCAGAATTGCTTCATAAAGGTGTTCATTATACGACGATCTCCTCTTAATCCGAGCTCCAGCAAATACCCTAGTGAACCATACTCATCCTGTTTCAGTATTCGTTCGATCAAGGAACCGGCCTTGCAGTATAAAGGCTGATTTGCGTTTTTTTTCTCAATTTCCTTTTCTATAAAAGGTCGAAATGCTCCCTGTGCCTCCATTTCCTCTTCTAAAATTAGATGACGTGCGCCCTCTCTCTCACTTTTATCATTTTCTAAAACCTGAAATGCATCTTGTGGCACACTTTCATCATTTTCGAAAACCTCAAGTTCGTCCTCCGATCCCTTTCCATTATTTTCGACAGCCTCACATACGTCCTCTGACTGCCTTTTATCAATTTTAATAAACTGATATGCATCCCTTGCCTCTATTTTATCCTTTGTATTGAAAAATAACCACGACGAGCGAATATTCGTTAAAATATCAAAGAGATGATTATTCCCCTTTCCTTGTCCACACAAGTTTTCACCTTTTACTAAACTTGTTGTGATCTCTTTCCGTCCCATCCATACAGACATTTCCAGAGGAGTCATATTCTCTGAATTCGTAAGCCTGTAATTGGGGAATTTCTTTATGAGCGCACTTATTGTCTGAGTATCGTTCAGTTTTACAGCAACATGGAGAGGAGATGAGTTTTCATCTCCATATGCTATATTTACGTCTGCTCCATGATCTATCAATAGACACGCTACATCTGAATGCTTATTTTCTATTGCTTCAATCAACGCGGTGCAATTTAATATATCATAGCCGTTGCAGTCCGCTCCTTTTTCAATTAAATACTTTACAACGTTCTCAAATCCCCCTGCTGATGCTAAAGACAATGGTGAACTCCCGTTTTCATCCACGTACTTGCAGTCTGCGCCATGTTCAAAAAGAATTTCTAGAACAGATTGATGCCCATTAGCTGCCGCTATACAGAAAGGAGAGGCCTCCTTGTCCTTGTGTAGCGAGTAATCAGCACCATACTTAAACAAGGTGTTCAACATTTCAACATTCCTCCATTTCGAGGCAAAATACACTGCTGTAAATCCATCTTTCGCACGAACATTGACATGAGCTCCATTTTTTAAGAGAAATTCCACTGCTTCTGTATTATTCTTTTCTGCTGCATAAATAAGTGAAGACATGATATTGTTATGTTTGTTTATATCAGCTCCAGCAGCTACCAGTTTTTTAATCATGCCCATATTGGATCTTTTAATTGCACAATTCAACGGGCTCCAACAATATGCATTTAAAGCATTGATATCTGCTCCAGCCTTTAATAAGGCATCAACAATATCAGCACTGTCCTGTAGGACTGAAAATGTTAATGGGTTATATTTCTTATAAAAAGGAGCGTTAAAAAAAATCGTTTTTCTTATTAAGATAAGAGCACTCATTCTTACAGGCATTTTCTACATATTTTAAGACAAGCTCGAGGATGCTGACATTCTTTGAATGGCAAGCAAGGAAGATATATCTTGTTTGGTTTTCAACATCAGTGCCAAATAACATCCTCAGATCTTTCTTTTGCGAAGACATTTTTCCAATTATATATCTTAAAATCGTTTCGTGTCCGTATGCAATTATCCAGCTGATAATGCGAATTCGACAATTCATTGGGACAAAATATATGTTAAAGTCATCAGGTATACCAAATTCATCAATATAAGGTTCTATCCTTTCAATGCCTAGTGGATCCTCTATTACGTTTGGTAGAAATAATGTAAAAATTTCTTTAATGTCCATTTTTTGATCAAATAAAATTGAGATACTTTTTGAATCTCTGAAATTTGAATGAAGAGATAGAAACATTTTTGAAATATCATCCTCTGAATCGTTGTTCAGTATTGAAAGGAAATGGTTGCATACTTTTGAATTGTTGAGGAAGTCTGAAGCAAATACGTCGTAAAATCTAAGGTTCTTTTAATCTCTGTACAGCCTCTCGGCCAAAGTTTTGTACTCACTCTCCGGAATTTGAATTTTTAGACAGTCTTCTTCAATGTCCTCTAATGTGAGTCTTCGTGAAATAAATTCACATGACAAACGATTAATAATTTCTTGGGGACACTTTTTCCCGTAGTGACAAGCAACGACCTCGAACATTAAATCGTGCAAGAAAGTGAATCCGCCTTCACACTCTTTAAGGTATGTTCCAACCATCTGTGAAAGGGAATCTATTATTTCCCAGTTATCTATGTCACTCTTTACTTTACAGCATTGATAAGTTCTAATTATTTCTTTCGAAAGCGAGACATTCTGTAATAAAGCTTTGGAAAAGTGTCCTTTGTTTAACATGCATAAAACTAGAGCTGCGTAAGACAATCTTTTTTCCTATTCTATTTCATCAAGTTGTTCCAAACTTATTGGATATGGTTCTTTAAAGAAAGAACATCCTTTATTTTTGTAGTTAATATTCGTTTTAAACTTTTCACACAGAAATGGAAACATAGGTTGCACATCATTTTCTTCAACATACTCGTTTATTTCTTGAGCAGCAGGACAGTTTTCAATGTCAACATACTTTGTTAGTATAGACAATCTGTCTTCTTTTGTTAAAAGGTTTTTTTCATCCTCTAAATCAAAAACGGTCTGTGGTAGACTTGTATGAATTTTTAACTGTCTTGCTTCTATAAGAATGTCTTTTCGACATGTTATAAGCAGTTTAGATTTTGGATCAAGAATTTGTCGAATGAAATCAAAATTCCTTCTGAAATCATTGTGCAGCTGATCTTGAAAACAAATTTCCCCAAATGCACTGTCTAGAAGAAACACTTGTTTTAATTCGGGGTGTCCATATTTTATGATGTCTTCTGCGTGTCCAATAGGAATAACTGTAAAATCCAATTCCAGTAGTTTAATTGCAACATGGCGGGAGGTTGCTGTTTTACCACATCCCGGTCCCCCAGTGAGTACAGTGATTTTATTATCATTGATGACTTGCATCAAGTTATTGCAGAAGTGGGTTTCGGCGTATCGTTCGTCGTCTTTTCTACAATTGTCAAGAGTCATTTTATGTAAAACTGAAATAAGTGGGAAAAATGTGTCATTGCATTAAGGTAGGATTCTTCTCTGGTTTCCGACTAGATGAAATATTCAATGTATATTTGGTAATATCTCTTATATATATTGAGATGTAAGAGATTTAAAAGATCATATTATTTTCTTTTCTCATCACAATTGTACAGCTTTAAATAGGTATGGTGATCTGAGTTTAAAATCTAGCAGAAACTATATTTTGGAGAAACGGTGGCGTATAGAAATATCGTCTTTTCTGATCCGTAAAATAATTGTAGTACTATGCATTAAGTCATATTTTTTACGCGATCAAAGATTTTTCACGTTAGTTAAATTAACGATATGAGACCAAAACTTAAAATGTATCAAATAAATATATGCTTTTCCAGACAATCTACAATAATATTAGCTTTAACTGGTTTCCAATCAAAAATCCTAAGAAAGTGATTTACTCTCTTATAATTACTAAACGGTCAAGACTTTTTGTTTTTGTATCGTTTTATATCTCTTTATGATTTCTTAACAATATGTGAAAATTAGAAAATTCGCAGCACTGTTTAGGCCTACTTTGCGAAATCAACGGAAAATAGAGGTGCAAAACGGTTTTTTTTTAAGTACAAGAAATACAAATTTGTGTGAGAAGAATCCTACATTTAATAATGCTAAAAGACCGATTTAGTTTTATTACGTTTTAATATGTTCTGATGTTATACTCACTTTGAATATTCTCTGGAATGTGTGAGGAACTCTGAATTCTTTCTATTGTAGTTTGCATCTTTCCTTGATCACCTGAAAGTTGTATTCACAAGTTTAACAATATATTCATTTGTTTTTTTTTCCATTATGACCATATTTTTATGGATGTACATGTATCTCATAAGGGCTTACGGGCTTTTGCATTTCCTTCTTTGCTAAATGGAATTTGAAAACAGGAATATAATCAATAGTGATAAATGTATTTTACAAACAGCACAAACCTGTTTACAGAACATAAAACGCAAAGCTTTAGCGATAGATTGGACCTTGAGTCAAAGGGTATATGTGGGTTTAATTTGTTTTTTGTTTAATGTAATACGCATCTGATATTGAGAAACAAATTAGGAAAATATTGTCACCATTGAAGTTTCTGTCAGATTTTTAGAAGACTTAAGAAAAGCTACAGGATAAAAAGAAAACAACTTACGTTTCACTTTTTTTATTTGCTTTTTACATGAGATTTCTTCTTTATGTTTCCGTTTTAGCTCTTTCCTCCAAAACTTTGTTTCCTTTGGATCCATTGTAATGTATTCTAAGGGGACCATTGCCTTTTCGTATTTTCCTCCATTAGCTAAAATCTTATATAGGTCCTGAATGACTCGCTTTGTGTTAATCCACACATTTCGGAAATCAGCATCTGATAATGTTATAGACTGGTTATGACTAAATTTATTTCTAAGTAATCTTATCCTTTCTATATTTGCTGCTTCAGAAAACTCGTTTGAATCTGGATCTTTTCCCCATCCATTAATGTGTGGAGGTAAACCAGAAAGATAACGTAACAAAGTATAAATAAGAGTGATATCAAGTCTGTATAGTTTGATTTGTAGGATCCTGACTGCGGGAATAAAAGGAGTATTTGTGGCGAGGATAATCTATTTAAAAACGAATTCTTTTTTGCTATAGCTCTTTCTTGATGAAGTCTCACATATAGAGCTCCGGGATTAAAGTGGTGAGCCAATAAGTCCCGGAATTGGTCAGTACAGGGACCAAACAGTAAATGCAACACACGGCAGGCATTTGTTGTTTCCTTTGTTGATTGGTACTGAACTGAACATGCCATGTTTATTGACAAAATAGGAACAAAACACTATTTTCTTAATGATTCAATCACTATTGCGTCCAATAAACACAGTCATATTGAATGAAATTAACTGAAAAAAATTTCATCCGGTGTTTTTACTCCCATTAACATTAAAGACGTTGATCAGAATGATCTATGTTGCAAATGTGGCTTCCTTCTTCTTTCCCTTTAAGTTTGTAAGTTATCCATAGTTACAACAAACAATGTTTTATACGTTTCTCCGTTGGAGGAAATTGGCATTTAAATAATAATTTAAAAGGCGTCTGCATTCAATAGTGACAAGAATTACAGTCGAGTGTGCATTCAATACTTTCTGGTTTTAATTATTGATTATCTTTTTCGTAAGCTTTTAAACGCTATTGCAAAAAGGGACTTTAACTTACAGGTATAGAAATAAACGTTTCTATTATAAAGGACATTTTTATAACGAGTTCTTCAAAAACCCGTTGCATGCCAGAATGACTGATACATGTACTGTTGCTTTTCACAAAAACCACATCAAGAATATTTAAGATAAACTCTTTCAATTTAGAAAAAAATATATTGCATCCATATTTGTTATTTCTTTCCAGATAAATATGAAACAAATGGAAACTGTCTTGAGACATATAGTATATTTAGCCGAGGTTTAGAAACGTGATAGAGGGCAATGTTTGCCGAGAACTCATTTTCCACCCGAGCCACAATATCAATTTTATGTCAAAACAATAATCGTGGACTTTGTCTATCCAGCAAATTTTTGAGTTTGAAATTATAATTGATCAGATGTACTTTTGTCAATATTTCTTAATCTCAAAAACCCTAAAGGAGAATGTCATTATTATTTTTCTGATGATTCCTTTTGTGCACACAAGAAAGTAAAAATCGTTAACACATGCACATTTAGAAAAAAAAACACATCTGCCAAGTCAGTTCCTTTGATAATTGAATAAAAAAATGAATGAAATGTGTCGAAGTATTTTATAAATGAATTATAAAATATGAACACAACTGATTTAAAACACACCATTGTTTTTATTCTATACTTTGTATTTAGATCCACCCCATAATCCCATTGTCTCACGTCACTTCCGCAATATTATTTCAAAACACAGCTGGCGATACCTCGTGTTTTGAGGTAAGTGGTGAAAATGTTTGTTATTTTTCTTTGCTATGAATAAATTCTCTGCGTTGTTTTTTATCCCATTGATTTCAAAATCATCATAAAATCGATCTCTATTGTTTTCTTGATGAAGATCGTATGTTTTAGTTCAAAGACCAGAAAATAATCATAATATGCACACTATTTTCAATATCCACATTGTTACCATTTCCTTGTAAAACTGTATTTTGATATGCATGTTTGATCTCGGAATCTCTATAATATATAATCTGGTATCCCACGATTAATTTTAAATGTAAGGTATAAGAATAAAAACACACATGGTTTTTACATTTAACCCACTTCTTTGTTGTCTAAAAATAGAATTTACCTGGCACATCAGAGTCTACTGAACTGTTGAAAGAGGTTAATTTGAACTTTATTTGCTGTTCAAATTCAATATCAATGTCAAACGATGAAAGATATAAAATTTTAGGTTAGTTAAGACTTCAGTTTTATTTTCCAATATTATATGGTAAGGGTTATAATGAATCATTTATAAAATTTCGCTTGACTACTTCCTTATCGGGAGTTTCGTACTTAAAACCTAAAGAGTTCCGGTTATCTATATCTCGGGATTTTTCATTGCACAAACGAAATTTTTTGACTTTCTGGCTTGGCAAAACAGTCGATTTATTTAGGACAGTGTCAGATCATTATCTATTATAGTATATTTCTGCCTCCTAAATGCAATTGCAAGGTATAGAGGGTGGTTCATAAACTCGTGATACTTCTCTATTTATTGAAAAGGACATTTTAATACTCAAGTTATGTCTAAATATAGATACAGCTACGTAGATGACTATGTTTATGTTTACGGTATTACCAGCTTGATATGGCAAAACACTTTACGTTTGTATCATACATAGGTTTTCTTAACATTGGCGACCTTTTAGTGAATGTCAACCTTTTTATTTTTAATTATTTTTTAATGTATACGTGTATCACTATTGCCAATTTGCGCGAGAAAGATCAGTGGGAAAATTGTAAGAAAGCATGATGGCCAGTGCACTTCCCACAGCATGTTGAAAGTTATATGCATCCTGCGAAAATATTTTTTTCATAAAATAAAACTTTGTCCCTTAATCACACTATCGGAGCTATATGTACATGCAAGACATTCCATTAATTTCAAATCAAATATAAGCCACAAAGAGCAGATAAAAAATAAAGCAAACTAAGCAAACTTTGTGAAAGCATATTTTAAAGGAATACTTAGTACTTTATTTTCTGAGACAAAATTGAATAAAGCATTATGCCATTACTTTTAAGTCACAGTATCAAGGAAAACAATCTATATCTGCATGTGTAATATATTTAATTACTGTAAAACTTCTTGCCATTCTCTCTCTCTCTCTCTCTCTCTCTCTCTCTCTCTCTCTCTCTCTCTCTCTCTCTCTATTTTAGTGGCAAGCAAAAGGATAAGAAACAACTTCTAACAACTCCTTAAAAAACACATAATAATTGTCATGCAAAATATAAGCAAAAAAGTATACAAATAAAAATCAATAATATATCTATCTAAACCTACAGAAATCAGTTATAAATTTATGAACAATTGTCTCTCTCTGTATATCACTGGGCCATTTGGACAATTTTATTCCATTTTTGCGATTTCGAAAACTATGCCTATTTGAAACAAAAATCAGAAATGGCAGTTAAAAAAATGTCTTCCTCTTTGTGCATTTATCAATGTTTTTTGTTTCAAGGTTGCAATTTTTCAGAACAATTGAGATTCCCTATTTCAAAAATGGAAAGTCTGACTTATTTTGCTGTGTGGCTAATTTGCAATTCATTAAATGGCAAATTAGAAGTCAATGTGCAGCTTCCAGATATTGTTCAAGATTGTGCTGTTTAAATCGTTTTATCTGAAAAAAGTTAACTATTTTTAATCTAACTAAATTAATTATTTTCTGAAGCATAAAGTTCTTTTAATCTTCTACATATTTAGGAAAAAGGAAAACTGTGACACTCTCTTATCTTAACATGCAAGAAAAACATGTCAACATGCAAGATAATTATGTTAGCAGGCAAGTGACCGATGTTAGCAGAGAATATAATTTTATTATCTGTCAATTTACTTACTGACGCCTTTTTCTGATATCAAGATGAAACATAATTATGTTGATATGCAACTTATTTATGTTAACATGCAAGATAATTATGTGAGGATAGTCATGTCAACAATCAAAATATTAATGTCTTCTTTTGTTAAACCGAAATCGCCATACACAGCAGTGCGGTCGATCTTGCTTTTAAAACAAATATTTTCAGAATATTGCATGACTATGTCCCCTACAGGATTCCCATTTTCTCTTTTATTGTCGTAAAATCACATTTTCAGACCAGTAGGAGTTCAGATAATATAAATTTTGTATTAAAATCAAAATAATTTGCAAAGGTATACTGTCACTCAAATGACTACATGAAATTAAGAAGCTGCACAAAGTGATGCGCACTCTAATTAGACTCGGCCTCGTTAAAACAATAATTATTTGCTAAATTCTGAAAACGGCAGCAAGACACACTCAAAGACATAATTTAGATCAAGGTCAAGTTAAATAACACAATTTTACTGTTTTCACGAGTGCACTCGCAGGTGGACATCACGTGATGAATTTTAATATTAAACATGTCAAACGGAGACATAACAATGGAAGCAAGAAATTTGTTTCGAACATGTTTTTTTGTTTAATTAAGTATGAGCTCACATTTGTTGACCCTTCTCCCTTTTATATAAAATTATTTTGATTTTGTTCAATATATAACTACAGTTTGATCTCTCAAAAGTTCTTCCTGTATATTCCATCTCCTCTTTCAAAATTCACTTCAACATGACGAGCACATGGCAAACACATCGCTACCCTTTGTTATCGTATCGACTTATATATGTCGGTCAGTCGCAGCCACTCACAAATAATTTACGCAATACAAAAAAGGAGCTTCAAGTTTTAAGACAAATCTTGTTGTGAAAATTAAACAGGAATATTAGGACTTTTTTTAGATTGGCTAAACAACTTCATTTTATGATTGTAGCATTTGATGAAGTGAATTTCATTTTTAAGGAGCGGACAGCATTTGGAGAGGAGAAAAACGTCGCATGGAAGAAAATAAGGATACACGTACACCAGGATCAGAAAACGTATACTGCAAATTACGAGACTTAGTTAATATTACGAATTATCATACTTGATAAAAATACTGAAAAAAATTAGTATTAGACAGATGAATAAATCCTTTTTGATACACAGGTCAATTTTCATAATTACTTACCTTATATTATGAACATGGTACTGAAAGAACATTTGCCTTAAATTTATCTCATGTTATATGTATTCATATGAATTATTTTGAGCAGGGCTTCCTGTGCTCTAATCTTTGTTATAAAATACCTGTATGGTATTGATTTAAATAATAAAAATCAACTTTCTGTTTCTTTCAGTCCAGCAAAGTACCCAAAGAGGTTCAGGAGTTTGTGAAAAATTCTGATAGTTTCAAAGAAAAATATGATATTGCACAAGAACTTGGTGGAGGAAATTACGGCGGTGTTTTTAGCGCTTGGTATAAGGGTAAAAATAAAACATTTAAAGAGCGCGAAGTAGCACTTAAAATTATGGAAGAGTCAAGTTTTAAAGACAGTGAAATAGAAAGTAATCTGACATTTTTAAAAGAAGGCCCATGTGAAAATTTAGTACAATTTATCCATCTAGATAATATTACTTACAACAATAAAAAGTTTTATATAGTGGTGATGGAACTTTGTACGGGAGGAACTCTTGACAAATCCAAATTTCAGGACAGGTACAAGGAATATGAGTTCCAATTGCACATATTGAGAGGCCTATTTAAGGGACTAATATTCATTCATTCCTTTGATCTCGTGCACCATGACATACATGAAGGCAACATTCTTTTTAAAAGCGAGTCCGACCCTACTGTTAAGTATGGTGATTTCGGTTTAACAAAAGAAGAAGCTTCACACACGAAGTGGGATGACACCAAACGTCTTACAGTCACACTTATCCGTGTTGTGTTTAAAATAAAATCTTCTGTTTCCCTTAAAGTCGGTGATATTGCATCCAAGCTTAGAGATAAAGAAGTCTCCAAGAACATTATAGAAGTTATTGTAGGACTAAGAGAGAGAAGCATGGACCTCGAGGACGCCTTAGAGAAAATTGAAGATATGATAAGAAAACAACCGAAAGAGGGAGGTAAAAAAGTCGAAACTGAATATTTGCTCGTTTTTTTGTCTATAAAAGACATACGAGAAAAAATCTACCTTTAAAACCTGAAAGAAAGGTTTTTATAAGTGTCAACTCTTTTAAAGTTTTTAAATAAATATCTATTTGTCACAAATTATGTTATAATTTATTCAACAAAACTGAGTGTCTTGTTTCTCACACATTTAATAGATGACAGAATTACAGCATCTGCTCCTGAAGGCTCCTGTTTTCCAAGTACATCTGGATTGCAAGGAAGAAGGAAATGTAAGGAGTAATGAAATTATTTTTTAGATGTATGTTTTAAAATTATACTGGATAAATGATTTAATTTTTTTCTTTTAGCAAATCAAGAGGATGGTGCATGTAATCATATCCAGAAACGCAGAAAGATAGACGCTGCTCAAGTTGAATTCAAAGTAAACGGTATGATTGCTGTTATCTTTATTTTATAAGTATATTTGAGTCTACTTAGAGGATTTGCTAGATTTTTGAAAACCTATATAAGTCATTCACGAGAATGTACAACAAATTGTCCCTCCCCATCTGCTGTTCTCTCTTTATCTGATCCTACTCCGTTCCCCATAACCTTTCTTGTTTGACAATCTCTATTGCTTTGCTTGATATCTCTCTTCAGTTAGGAATAAATTAATAATCTATTCATAATATTTTACACGTACTTCAATCCATACAAACACGCTGGCCTTAAAATAAAATGCTCCACCCTATCAAAAAGCCGTTTGTACATGTTCTAGAATCTAAAGAAATTGTAAACCTGTGACATTCAAACTCCAACCTTCTAATACCATCCTTATTATTCTATACAAATATTTGTTTTACTTCAAATTCAATTTTTTGTTCAACTTTCAATAAAAAGTTAAAAACTACTTGGTAAAACCTATTCATTTTATTCATTAAAATATGACCAAATCTGTTATATTCAAAATCTTTGACACAAGTTTGTTTGTATCATCTGTCACTTTTTGAAAAAGATCGCAGAAATTCTTTTAAAAAATTGCTTAGATTTATATTTTAAAAAAAAAGAGAAAGACATAATTGTAGAAACAATATATTATGTGTATCAATGAAGGACAAGTTGGATCTTGATGGCCTCTAAAATGTTTTCGTTTATTTGTCCAGATGTTAAGATATGAAACCGAGAGTATATTGCAAATAGTTGACTTTATTGACTTTATCATTTTAAAGGGTTTTTTCTTTATAGATGTCATACTTTCAATAACAGCGTTTCAGAGATAATTCACGTGTCCAACTTGCTCTTCTTGTATAAACGTATATTTTTTCTGCGACGATCGTTTGCACTAATTTTTCGCGTCCCCCTTATATGCAACTATTTTTGATATATATTTTTTTAATTAAAATATTTTTTAGATATTTTCATTCAAGATAAACTTTCTATTTGTTAATGAAAGAAATTTTTATAAGCTGTAAAATTTTTAACTTTTTATCTCATATAGAATTGATCCTATTGTAATTTTTGGGACATGTTGACCATTTGCAAAACTTTGCTTAGCATTTATAATGTAGGAAAAATGAGCAGTGTAATATACCAGTTTTGCTTGGTAAAGTACAAGAAATCTATGTGGTTCCAGGAAATGCATTTGTCGCCTGCTTTTAGCTTCTCTAAAGATGAAACTAAATCTAAGCTAGTAGCTAAATATGCTACTAGCGCATTAAGTATTTCATGCAATAAAAAGGGAAAAAAACCTCTAGCATTATAGTTTAAAATTGCACGAGAAACATCCACCCAAAGTATAAGCCTTCCATAGAGTTTGACAATAAAAATTTACCAAACCTCAAATGAATAATTAAGTAAAAATCATTTAAATAAAAATTAATCATTTTGCATATGTATAAAAATTGATGAATCTTTTCCGTACCAGCACCTACTGCGACAAGGGACCTTGGTTTATACGATCTTATACGAAAAAAAGCCTTCTCTATATCCCACCGTCCCATTAGAGCCCGCAAAGTTAGGAGCAACTCCTTACTCTCTGACTTTAGAAGACCATCCACTGCACCATGCAGGCGGTTCGTTCAAAAACATAGAAAGAAATCTCTTATAATCTTTCTTAAACCTCTCATTGCCTAATAAGTGCTTGCCTCAATTCTATATGATTTGTCTTTTAATTTGTTGTGTAGATTAAAGGAAGAGATTAATTTGTACAATGAAGGGCCATGCCATATTCCAAGGGGAGATAGTTATAAATGAATTAGCCAAAAATTAATGACATTTTA
Source organism: Saccostrea cuccullata (assembly GCF_032062105.1). Taxonomy (NCBI): domain Eukaryota; kingdom Metazoa; phylum Mollusca; class Bivalvia; order Ostreida; family Ostreidae; genus Saccostrea; species Saccostrea cuccullata. Next base: position 24,853 of record NW_026930197.1, read on the forward strand.
TTTGAAAATCTTCTTCTCATGAACCACTGGGCCCAGAAAAGATGAAACTCATGAAAACATTCTAAGGTAGTGCAGAGTAAAGTTTGTTCAAAATATGATCCCTAGGAGTAGGGCAGGACCACAGTGGCAGATCAAAGATTTGAATAGGAATATATAAGGAAAATCTTTAAAGTGACAATACGGCGCATCTCTTCAAAAGCAGACTTGTTAAAATTTTCCTATAGGATTTAGATTTTTTTTTTCATACTCATAAATGTACACACCTTCAGAAAATTACAAGTTTCATAAGTAAATAGTTCTGATTATTTTATTAGAATTAATAATTATTTATGGACTATAAATATATATATCGCAACATGTTCGAGATTCCACATTCCATGCTATACACGCATGCGTAGTTTTTATAAACAAAACAGCATGGTGAGAGAGGGAAGCCCGGTAGGCCTGTTACATTGACAAAGTCGAACAAAAGGATAAACGAAACCAAAAATAGGTCTTGAAATTTAAAGCAACTTTTTTGACAATAATTTAGTTGGGAGATTAATATAATCATTGAATGAAGAAGAAACGGGATCTCGGCAACACTCACGTGGGGCTCGCGAAGGTTCTACCCTACAGGGTTAGTTGATACATGCTATCATTTCTCGTATCTCCATGGTTTTCAAAGAAAAAAAATCAGTGTAAACTCAACATACAAATGCACTTATGACATATAAAATTACTGCCATTGAAGTGCAAATTGTATTGGAACTGCAGAAAAGTATTATGTTTGACATTTTCCCGTGATGACGTATGATGGTTTTTCCTTTCCTGTATCCCAATACACAAAACGTCAACATTTGTACTTATATAATTAATCATTTAAATTCATCTGAATATAGACAAAAATGTTAACTAGTATTAATTTACCGGAGAGTTATGATATTTTGATTCTGAAAATTGCTTTTACCTAATATTCCATTATAATTGTATACCCTACATTGTATGCTCGTGTGTGACAACGCACTTTGGAAAAAATTACACACTTTAAACAAATTTTTCAAAGTGCGTTAAAATTGGGACAAATTCAACGCACTTTGAATGCGTCAAATTCGGGACACACTTAACGCACTTGAATTTTTTTTTCGAAGTGCGTTAAAGGTACTTGGACACAGATTTTGGGGTAATTTTTTCTGTATAATATTACGACTTATATATTTCAATAGCATTTTACACAAAAGATATCCTTTAACTTTCACAAATATTAAGTTTACTCTTAATACTTAGGGAAAGTGGCAATCTTGTTGTGTCTAAATGAAAAATATAAATATTATAACCCAGAAAAATCAGAGTAGACATGTTCGAAAGCAAAACAAACACCAATTTATTTTCAGTCCGTGCAGTTCTCTGTTTACAAAAACTGTGTACATAACACGAGTGTGATCGATTTGCACACAGGATTTAGTTCGGAATGACAATACTTGTGAAGGCATTTTGCTTTGTAACATTTCTACTCTAAAAAAAATATTTTTCTGGATTAAAGTTTTGATATTTCTCATTAATACACAGAAATATTGCCACTTTACCGAAGGATTAAGAATAAAGTTAAAATTTGTGAAGTTGCAAGGATGTGTCAATCAAACCCGCCAAAAAATTTGAAGTTTTAATAACTTCTGAATGAAATAAGATTTTTAATTAATTTTTGCGAGAAATTTTTTTAAAATATATAATTCATTATATTGTACAGAAAATATTAACTTCAAATCTGTGTCCAAGTACCTTTGAGAGTGTACATATACATTTTAACACGAGGCCATTTAACGCACTTTGAAAAAAAAATTATAAAACACAAAAATTCTAGAAGAAAATGTTAGTAACCGAGAGAATCAATTTGTAATACATGTAATTTTCTTTCTAAAAACTTTTTAATTTACATGTACTAATTATAATTAACCTCAATGAGAACATCGAGAAGAAGAGAAGATCTTCTTATACACTGTACATAGCCGTCCCAAGAGAAGCCCCAATTTTCAATGCCTATATTATGTATATCATGCAAAACATGTGTGCCTAAGCCCCCTTTCCGACACTGATGCCTATGCTACACCAAATATATGTATTTGCATAACTGGTATAAACGTTGAAAACTTTCAATAAATTTTAGTTTAAATAAAATGCATGCAAACTAGAAAAAAATAAGTACAGCAAAACATTTTAGAGAGAAAGAATTTTCAAAGCATGGAAAAATCAAAATCTCTCACTTTCAAATCTTGAAGTGACCTCATCATCAGCGAAATGTTATCAAACAGGTTCAATTATTTATCATAACTAAGATAAGCAAGAGTATTGACCTAGCCATACACATTTTTCAAAGTGCCTTAATATGGTCAATATTAAGGCAACTTTAAGAATCTTTTTCTTAAGAACATCATAGTCATGTAACCGGTCACGGTAGCCTAGTGGTAGAGCGTTCGCTTCGTGATCGGGAGGCCCGGGTTCGATTCTCGATCGCGGCGCCGCGTCATACCTAAGACGTAAACAAAGGTAGTGACTGTTCCTTCGCCAAGCGCTCGGCACTAGAAGTGAAAGTCACGGGTCTTTCGGATATTACCTTAAAAACGTAGGTCCCGTGTCACGGTAGGCGTTGGCACGATAAAGAACCCTCACTGCTCAATGGCCCTGAGTGCCGAGTATAGGTCTAAATTTGAAGCCCTTCACCGGCATCGGTGACGTCTCCATATGAGTGAAAAATTCTCAAGAGGGACGTTAAACAATATACAATCAATCAATCATAGTCATGTATAGGTGAGCGCGGTGGCCCATGGAGTTTGTTAATCTCTGTAATGTTTTCCACACCATATAATTATATGTAAATTACCGACATTTATAAAATATAACTATAGGTAGAGGTAGATAAATATGTATAAAATATTATACATGAACTAATGTAATAACATTTTTTTTTATATTTCAGATGTCGAGATACTGTTCGATTATCTTTCACGTAGGTTAGTTGGTCCAGGTACTTCCCTAGAACTGTGTGTTGCACTCTTACACGAAACCACAGTTGTCGAAAGTTGTAAGACAAGGTATAGTCCTGAAATTTCTTTTAAAATCATGAATACATGGAAGTGCAGACGTCCCGAACTTGACCACGCGGAGGAACTGAAGAACGCACTCAAGGAAATAGGAAGGCTGGATCTGGCGGAAGACATCGGAAACTTTTCTATTGAAAGCTTTCGACATCATCATATTGAAATAGAGGGGCCAGAAATATATGTTGGTGAAGACGATTTTGTACAAATATCTAGGCATCTTGCTCATACATACGTGCACGTTGTTCGCTATCTTGGACTACGACAAAAAGATATTGATAAACTAGAAACCAACTTCCCATGTGACATAAAAACGAAAATTATCAAAGCATTGAAAATAATTAAAAACAATTTTCCATCTCTGAATAGAAAACATGTTTGTGATGCTTTGTACTATGCTGAAGAAAATGATGTAATTGTTGTTCTTAACAAGGGGTGGGGAAAAGCTTGATCATGTAATATCCTCGGTGTGTGCTAACTTGTATCCATTTATGAAACATAGGTATCCTCTTTCAATTTCTTGATTATAAACATGTACATGTATGCATGTTTGTATGTTTGATAAACTCTTGATCATAAATAAAAACCAATGCAATTGTTTCATTTTTTCCTTTAACTGTTTTATTACAATGAGTTTTTCTTCGGAAAACAACGTATTCTTAAAACAAGGGTCAAAAGGCAATAATGGTTACAGTGTAGCTGAGTACAAAACATCAATTTTAAAGATCCATAAACTGATAGAGTGAAGATTTGTCGCCAGAAAGCAAGAAAAAAATATAGTATGATTCAGTTCAACAAAACAGTAGGTCTAGTATCTCTCTGTACCTCATTTATCTCTGTTACCATGCAGACTTTTAACAAAATATCTATTTCTTAAGTCCACATCATTGCGTGCACCCTGATGTTTACTCAGTAAATATACATAAGCGAGGTACCGGTAACATGTATCAAAATAGCCCGATTTTTAAACTGACAAAACTAAAGACCGCTAATCGGAGATAAATTTAAACAATTTTGCTTTGAAACTACAATCAGTCATGAGAAGAAAGATCATTGTAGAATATGTGACCAAACCTACATGAATATTCACTAAATATACCTAGATATTTTCCTATTTGAAATTCGGTTAGAAAACATGCATATGGTCCACGCATTTTTAAAGGACAGCAACTTGTTACCTAATATATTAGCCCTTCTTAGGTGTAAAAGAGAAATTTAAAAGAGCAGTTAAAGTTAGAACCCTCTCTACACTTGAGACTAAACATTTCTGCTTTTAAGGAATGTTTCTGCAGTTAGAGGGGTCTGTCCGTAGATCTAACTTCTAAATAAAAAAGTAGTATATCACTCAATTTGTTATCAATTCCAGTATCCTTAACATTTTAAAAAGCCAAGATAAATTAATCGAACATGTACTTTACATGTTATTTTCTTTATGGAAGTAAACAACAATGATCTGTGTTCACTGGTTGCGTTTTGGTGAAATATATTTTTTCTTGGTTAAATGCCACTACCTTATATTGCAAATTAAATACATAATTTAATTTGGTCATTTTAGGCTTCAGCCACAGTTTGCACTGTATATAGTCTTAAAAACAAACAGTTCATGAATAGAAAATACATGTACATTTTTGTTAAACTTAAATGAGCTCTCTAGATCAAATTCAGTTTGTTGTCAGTCGTCCTTGATAACAAAAAAAATCTTTTCTTTTCAAGGAACCTTCGCCATAAATAGAGAATGTACCGGTACACAGGTCTGATTTTTTTTTCAATTTCCAGACTCGCCGTAATGAGTAAGATTAAATTCTCAAAATATTTAGAAATTTTATTATCAGATATTTGAGTCAATAAAGGAGATTATTAAAAGTTCATATCCAACCACCAAAATTTTCAATTTGGTCTGTCTGTCCCTCTGTACTCTTGTCTTTCTCATTATATTTTCCGCGCGATATCTCGAAAGCTTTTGGGCTTTTGCAATCAGATTTACAAATTGTTTATTACCTTATTTGTCTTAGATCAAAACTTCAATATCAAGGTTGTAAATTTGTATAATCGTTCTGTAAAAACTTAATTTTCCGACTTATATCTCTGAAAGATCGAGTCATTTCCGTCTACTTCTGGTTTGATTGTTTTGACTTTTCAATTGATTTTACTGGTTCCTTTATCATTAATTAAAAGATTTTAGGTCAAAAGACATACAACACCTTTCTTGTTAACATTTGACTGTCTAAAATGCGTCGAATCTTTATAATCCACAGATATTCCTTTTAATCTGTTTGCACTAAGACATCTAATAAAGTTCAGGGATCAACTTTATAACTCGTTACCAAAACATAACAAGTTATAGTTTGAATACATTTGACAGGCATCGCCAAAAAAAAAAGAACAAAGAACATTGTCCAACCTCAGAGTTAGTTGAATGAAAAAAGAATAACACTCACTCTGGCTTTAATGTGCTTATTTATATTATGTACATTCATATGAGGCGTAACAAAAAAATATGTTTGTTTACGGTTACCCGACCGACCCTAATTTTAATCGCCGACCCAAACTTTTTTTTTCGTCATAAAAATCCGGAAGTTACTGGCCGGTCAGTTTAACTTTTACATTCATCTTTGAAATCGAAATCGAAAGTACATTTATAAACAAAACCAGTGAGTTCAAGATCTACATCAACGAGTTTGTTGCAATTTGCTTACCATTGCGTGGCAGTTGCAGGGGTGTGCAACAAGCATCGACCAACGCCCGGTGCTATCGTTTTTTGGGGGTAGTAAAAATAAAATTAAAATTATGCTTTTAAAAATGAGAAACACAAACGGTATTTTCACTCAATGTTTTGCTATTTAATTTCCAACTAATGAAAATTTTCCAGGCAGCATGCTCCTACTGTTCTTAAATCACTTTAATCTCATCCATTTTGCAATACTACCTGACTTATTTACTTAAAAAACGATTGTTTTTTCCTAATCCGAATTTCCTCCATTCCTCTATTAATGGTAAATACATGCAGAAATCTCTTTCAATTATATACGATCCCCCAATCAACTGATAGCTAAGTGTTATGTGACTAAACTTTAATATATATCAATTATACTTAATGGTTTGAAATGAAAATAAAATGATTTTTGCTTCATTTTAGACAAGCTAGACTAGTGCAATATGTTCAGAAAAGAAAAGATACTTTCTTAAAATTTTTAAACTTCAACTTTAAAAGGAATGGCTTAGGACCCTGACTTTCTCAACAATGAACTTTTTAAAATTAACTTTTTACAATTTTTTGCCCCTACATTATATTTGGACTGGTCACTTTTAACTTTGGACTAGTATTAACCTTATTGCTGTTACAAGCCTGTGGGTTAGTATTTGATTTTTTTTAATTGCACACCCCTGAGCTGTAAGGCAAATGGCAAGAAAGATTATATTTTCTACCACCCATATTACAAGCCCAAACAAAATTAAGGCACCATACAATGGTAAAACTGTTTGTAATTCCAATTCATGTGAATTTAATTGTGTATAAAAAAAATTCAATAAAATAAAAAAAAATTCCTACCTACCGACCCTACTTTATTTCAGCACGTAACAGTAAACAAAGTTATTTTTTTGTTTGGCCTGAATAATAATATTTTTGAATATTGAATAAAACAACAAAAAAATGCATATACTATGTTTTTGTCTTCTTTGATGACCAATAAGAATGACAGTGATGCAGGTGTTAAATGTTCATGTTGCACATACTGTTATTAAATATAATGTCGTCTCATTTTTGTTTTAAGGTACGCTAGAGCATCGGAAATAAATATATAATCCTCATGTTCATATAGAAATGATTCAGGATCACAATCGTCCCAAATTCTATATTTCAGTCTAGATATATGCCCCAATAAAGCATGTGAAATGGAGTTTGAATTGTCCATTATATACCCAATTTGATGGGCAAATAGGCCTTTGCAGTGAACTCGACCAGAACCAAGAATAGCGAAATCAGGTTTAGTTCTCTCTAAGAAATCTTCATTTTCAATATAAATGGTTTCAAGTCAGTTTTCTTGTGCATTCCTCTCTTAAACATGTGGTCTAAAATCAATTTCAGAAGCTGGATATTGCCATTATTGATGCAATTTTCAATTATAAAGTTTGACATTAAATCCTCGTGATCATTATTATACCCGCACTTTCTAAAGAAAGTTCGGGTATATTGTTGTTACTCATGTCCGTCCGTCCGTCCGTCCGTCCGTCCGTCTGTCACACTTTTCTTCCCTAAACTCCTCTTACATTTTACACAGTAGGCTAATCATCTTTTGGGAGATGGTTGGTGGTGTCATGTAGATGTGCAGTAAGGTTTCGGAATTTTGATTTTGCCCCGGGGGGTCAAATGGGGGTCGAAAAATGACGTTTTTTATGCAAAAAGCCCCGTCTTCCCTGAACTCCTCTTACATTTTACACAGTAGGCTAATCATCTTTTGGGAGATGGTTGATGGTGTCATGTAGATGTGCAGTAAGGTTTTGGAATTTTGATTTTGCCCCGGGGGGTCAAATGGGGGTCGAAAAATGACGTTTTTTATGCAAAAAGCCTCGTCTTCCCTGAACTCCTCTTACATTTTACACAGTAGGCTAATCATCTTTTGGGAGATGGTTGGTGGTGTCATGTAATTGTGCAGTAAGGTTTCGGAATTTTGATATTGCCCCGGGGGGTCAAATGGGGGTCGAAAAATGACGTTTTTTATGCAAAAAGCCTCGTCTTCCCTGAACTCCTCTTACATTTTACACAGTAGGCTAATCATCTTTTGGGAGATGGTTGGTGGTGTCATGTAGATGTGCAGGAAGGTGTTGGAATTTTGATTTTGCCCCGGGGGGGTCAAATGGGGGTTGAAAAATGACGTTTTTTATGCAAAAAAAACCCCGTCTTCCCTGAACTCCTCTTACATTTTACACAGTAGGCTAATCATCTTTTGGGAGATGGTTGGTGGTTTCATGTAGATGTGCAGTAAGGTTTCGGAATTTTGATTTTGCCCCGGGGGGTCAAATAGGGGTAAAAAAAATGACGTTTTTATGCAAAAAGCCCCGTCTTCCCTGAAATTCTCTTACATTTTACACAGTAGCCTAATCATCTTTAGGGAGATGGTTGGTAGTGTCATGTAGATGTGCAGCAAGGTTTTGGAATTTTGATATTGCCCTGGGAGGTCAAATGTGGGTGGAAAATTACATTTTTTGTGCAAAAAGTCCTGTCTTTCCTGAAGTCCTCCTTAATGTTACTCAGAAGCCTAATCATCTTTTAGGAGAGTTAAATATCTTGAAAATTATGTAAAACATTAACGTTAAAGAGTAAAAAAACATTGCAAGCTGGGAAACATCTTGAGTTTTTATGAGTAATTAATGTACAAATGTCAAATGTGAGAGTCATATCTCATCTCAATCAAAAGTTATAAGCAAATGCAACATTTTTGAAAAGTAGGTTAGGCTTCAAGGTCAAGGTCACAGAGTAAAAGTCATGATTCATTTGGAAAGATCTTATCACAGGTAATAATATACATGCATTATAATATGAATGCCCTAACTTTTCTCTTTCAAAATGATAAATTTATAACAATTTAATTTTTTTGCAAGTAGGTCAAACTTCTAGGTCATATGTAAAAAAAAAACAAAAAAACCATGCCATTCTCACAGGTAAATACTAGTACATAAGTTTAATATGAATGCCTTGTCTCTTCTCATTCAGTAGATATGATCGTGATAACCAAGGTTAATTTTATTCAGACAGAAGAACAGTCTGACATACAAATGTACATATTTCTATATGAAATGCATGGGTAAAATTGGACCAGTGGTTCTAGAAAAGTTAAAAATGTAAAAAGTTTTCAGACAAACAGATGGACAACATGTCACAACAGACGTTATATGACAAGGAAACCAGAAAAGCTCAAATGAGTGTTTTGAAAGGGTTACAATATGGTTGCAGTACTTGAAAAGCTGGGTTTTTTTTCATGCAGAGATATGCATGACCAACATATTCATGTTTTATATTTTCTTTAGTAATTTGTTTGTTTGTTGTGAATACATATCTCATTGGAATTTTTCCGTCATATGGAGACACCACCAAATAATAATGAAGACAAGATGTGTTTGTGAAACACTGATGTCCCTGTCTGGTAGCCTATGGCGAAGGTTGAAGTTTCTCAAATATATGTCAAACTCAAAGGTCAAGGTCAAAAGGTTCAATTGTTGGTATCAGAAAAAAGTCTTGTCACAAGGAATGCACATGTGAAATAAGTAATCCCTAGTACTTCCTCTTCAAAAGTTAATTGCCAAGGTTATTTTTTTAAGTGGTTCAAACTCTACGGTCAAGGTCAAACATATTTATACCTGTTGACAGTTCACAATGAATACACATGTTAAGCATGAAAGCCCTAGCACCTACTGATCAAAATTTAGGCCAAGTTTAAAGTTGGGTATTTTTCTTGTAAAAATGTGTATTCTAGGTCAAGTGATCAGAGGTAAAAATTAATGGTACCCAAATAAAAGGTCTTAATTGTCACAAGAAATAAACCTATAAAATGTGGAAGCCAATTGTATAGCCCATCCCACTTAAAACTTATGGGCAAGGTTATAATTTCTGCAGACAAATATACAGACATAATATAAACACAAGAAACAAAATATGTACATAATTAGTCAAATGGAAAAAAATATACTATTTAATTGGAATCACAAAATAGATTGTTATTTCAGGGATAGGGAGTGGGTAGGGAGATTGGAACCCCCCCCCCCCCTGGAATTTCCTTTGTTATTTAAACAAGACTATATACTGAAGCAAATAAAAAATGATTTTGGACATCCTCCCCCTAACTAAAAAAACATTGGGGTTTTTATTGTTTATTTGTTTTTAGTGTATGATTTTTTTCTCCTGCTTGTCAGGAAATTCTAGGCATGAATATTTTGACTGAGATGTGAACCCCCCTCCCTACTCCCGAAAAAAATTCTGGATCCGCACCAGTATTGGCAGTAACTGAATGTCACATCGACAAGGGGAGATAACTTCACAATATGAAATTCGTCTAGTGTGGCATGCGATGATCTTTGACCCTTTTTGAACTTTAACCTAATCGCTTGGGTTTATTTTACCCCCACTATACTTAAACTTGTACTTACCGACCTCCATAGGTCCTGTAAACTTCATGAAATATAAATCCAATTATAACACAAAATGAATTAATCCAAAGCACACCATTCTGCAGCATGTTATAATGATATTCCATTCGGAAAACCTCCGTGCCGTCGATTCCGTCACCTTATCAGATGAAGTGGGAATCGGCCGAGGTGTACCGAATGGAGTTTAATCTAAAAATATGATAATGGGTGACGCAACGTGATGTGATGTAGAATTTACATGTCAAGAACAAATTTTAAATTAATTCATAACAAACACTGTTTTAACAAAACTGTTCCATCTAGCCTATTCCCAAAAGTATGTACTGTGTGATTGTGGTGTCGAGAGGGGGGGGGGGGATTAGTAAATTTAAAAAGGTCCTAATATGAGCAAAACATTTATCAAAATCTAATTTACATTATTAATAGAATTCAAACTGGTTTATAATGAATTAAGCATGTAAAATAAATATAAGAGGTTCTGAGTTATAGGTCACAGGGATAATTTCATACCCAATTTTATGAATACATATGTAAATTACAGGCACGTAGCAACCGGGGGGGGGGGGGGGGGGCTTGGGGGGCTGCCCCCTTTTTTTCCCAACATAACCTGTACTATAAGAAAATGGCCATTAAAAAGATGGTTGCCCCCTCCCCCCACTTTTAACCACAGTATATACATTGCAAGGAAATATGGGAAAAATTGGAAGTGAAAGTAATTTTGCCTTGAAAAAAAAGTGGCCACCACCCCCCCCCTCACCCCCCCCCCATTTCATTTTTTTTCCTTGTTAATTTTTTTAGGTTAGTAAAAAAAAATTTCTCAGGTTCCCCCCCCCTACTTTCAAAAACGATGCTACGTGCCTGAATTATATAGAATTATTTTGACTTTTTCCTTGGTAAGCCGCCCGTAGGATTGTGTATTTAGAGGCAAACACCTTAGTGCGGGTATTACTGTCTCATGACAGCATCCAGTTGAAACTTTGTAAAGGCGAGCTGGAAAGAGGATTGAATTTTTCAAGTAAGACGATATTTCGATCTGATCTGAGTCCTAAGGAGAGTAGATGCTTTAATGATCCATATTCATCGTTTGAATTCACTTTATGTACCAGTGAGCTTTCACGACAATATAAAGTTGTTGTTCTTTTTACTTCTACGTCATCCTTATTGTTAAGGAATAAAAATGACGATCACAATTTTGTTATTATTTCGAATAAATGCTCATTTCCCTTTCCTTGAATAAGACCATTTTCACCTTTTATCAAAAGATTCGTGATTTCTTTAAATCCCATTCAAAGGCTCATTTCCAGAGGGGTCATGTATTCGTCATTTTGTAATCTATATTTAAGGGATTTTCTCTGGAGTAAATTGATTCCTTTCATGTCATTAAACTCCACTGCTTTGTGAAGAGGGGTTGATTGTAATGCATAATTGAACATAGACTTACAAATTACGTTAACGTCTGCTCCCTTGTCAATTAAAAGACTCGCAATCTCTGCGTGCCCATTACAAACAGCTGCAAATAATGGAGATTCTCAAACTCGGTGTATTTATTGCAATCTACCCTTTTGTTCAGCAAAAACAAAACAATTTCTAGAAAACCTCTTCTTGATGCAAGAAGTATTGGTTTCCTACTAAATTCATCTACGAAATTGCAGTTTGCACCCTTTTTAAGGAGAAACTCAAGAACACAAAGATGACCTTAAGCTGTAGCGATACAAAAAGGAGATTTATCTGTGTTCTTATAAATTGAATAATCAGTTCCGAATTCATATAAAGTTTTAACCATGTCTATATACCCGTATTTTGAGCCAAAATACAGAACTCTTGTTCCATCTTCAATAAGATAATTGCAATGACCTCCATTTGTCAGGAGACATTTTACAGCATCATTATTATTCAATTTTGCTGCAAAATCAAGAGGATGTGTCCCATTTTCACATTTATTTAAATCAGCTCCAGATCCTATAAGCCTCTTAATGGTATTTATTTCGGATGTATATATCAATGGAGTGTTCCCATTTGCATCGCACACATTGACATCGGCCCAGCCTTTAATATGACGTCAACTATATCAACACTCTTCTGAAAGTGTCAAGGGGGTAATTGGCGTATAAAAGCTTGTTTCATCACCGCCTTTCTTTTTCAGTTGTGGATACCGGTTTATACAGGCAGGGTTTATATGTTGTTAAATAATCCCAACAATGTTAGCATTCTCTGAGTAACAAACCTAGGACAAGACATCTTAGTTGGCTTTTTACTTAAGTTCCAAACACAGCCCCTATGTTTGTATTATTCAAAGACATTTTGTCAAGTAGGTATAGTAAAATTGTTTCGTGCCCATATGCAAAGATCCAGCTAATCAATCGAATTTGACAATTGTCGTATTTCAGGATCCCCGTAGAATATTATATCTTCTGGACATCGTACAGGAATTACAGTGTAATCTAAGTCTAGATATTTGATTGCAACATGGCAAGAGGTTGCTATTTAACCACATCCTGGCCCCCAGTTAGTATAATGATATGACTTTCACTAAAACTTTGCATCAAATTCTTGAAGAAATGTGGTTTAAAATATTGTTCGTAGTATTTTCTCCAATTTTCAAGAGTCTTTTATGTCGTTCTATAATATGATACGATATAGACTTTTTCTGTGACCAGAATAATACAACAACTGTGGCTCAGTTCATGTACCGTTGATCGCAGCGGTTGCGTATGGTAATATGCATCATATTCAGTTGATTCGATACGCAAGAGCGTGCTCTACGTATGAACAATTTCTTAAACGAGGTAAATTATTGACAAGCAAGTTGATGAAACAAGAATATCAACAGTCTCGTTTAAAGTCATCATTTCGTAAATTCTATGGTCGATACAATGACCTTGTCAGCAAATTAGCCTAGGATATACTGAGAAAATAAAACGTTTCTTCCTTGCCAGACACCTATTTCTCCATTACATAACCGATGTAGAAAATCCACCAATGGATTCGGTGGGGGATTTGTGATCAACGTCAGTATTGATATTAACAGAAACAGAATATCAGGGGGGGGGGGGGGGCTTCAGGCAAAAGCTTGGATCGCTGTCTCCACAATCCCTGTAAGAATGAATATTATACAGTATTTAAGAATATATCTTTAACGAAAACTAAGGAGAAAAGGAGGAAAACCCATCTTACTTTTGTGTTCTCCATTGACTTAAAACCAAAGAGCTCAATACGACTAGTATTTTATTTTTTTCTAAAACTTTTAACTTAAGATACATTCTTATTTTTCATTTATAAAATAATAAATTGACATTTTAACACTGCAGTTACTACGAACAGCACCGCTCTCAAAAAGACACATAAAAACACACATGTTGAACTCCTAACATCCGTCGCTGACCGAGCTCGTTACCGACCGAGCAAATATTGTTTAGTTTATTTTTTTGCAAAATTATTTTGAAATCAGACAAAAAATGTAGCAGTAATAGCATTTGAAAGAAAACTCTTTACTCTATAAATAACAATTACTGAATTAAAAGAAACAGTCCCATATCCCCATAAAGACCTTCTAACTACACCAATGGATCGCCCGCAATTTTTGTATTTATTGGTATATTGTGCCTTCAAATTTTATTCAAAATCAAGGTAAAAAATGCAGTGCACATACGACAAACTTCTTAAATGTATTTGCTCTAAGCAATGTCAAAGTAATCTGTTCATGCATTCCCAAGAATGTTAAATCAATCAATTTGCAAGGAGGCTAAGGAAAGGAATGTCTCCTCATTCTTCGTTTTATGATCAATTTCAAAGTATTTTTAAGGTTTTCAATGTTCAATCTATAGTCATATTCGTCCTCTTCGTCATCGACTAAAGAAGAACCAAGTAATGTTTCCATGCTATGTATGCTTCTTAGAATTAAGTGTAACATTGATTCCCTCTGATACTTTGCTTTCGATTTTGTTTGGAAAGTGTGATCAACTATAGTTTCGACGCACCAGGAACATCCATACTCAATAACATACTGTAACAGAAAAGTATTCTTGACCTGTTTTATAGAGAGGGTATTTATAGGCTTTAGCCTGTTGCCTAATCTATTCAGTTTACTGAATAAATATTGTTTAAATTAAATCATGCACCATGGTCATGAACTTACTTGAGCTCACCTTTGATTACAGTCTCACTTTTACTTAAGGAATAAGTAGAATATAAAAAAGATAGACTGAGATCTAAAGTGAGTTTATTTATGTTTTATGGCCTCGGGCAAGGTCCGTAGGCAGGGAAAAGGTTCCCGGTGTATGCTATACCAATTAAATAAAAGCAATTTCCAATCCTGTCGCCTCAGTAATTTCGTCGATAAATGCATAAGAAAAGGGTAAAGGATTTTTAAGTTCCCTCAACATTTATGTCTCTTTTTTAAAAAAAAGGGGGAATGATGTCAAGAAAATCTTGTTTTGTGCCAACTGACACCCCCCTCCCCATGAAATTGCTTCCAATGGGCCGAAAAAGGGAAAACCCGAAAGAATTATATCATATGTTTTTTTCAAATGATAATAAAAACATTCTTTTTTCTAGGGTTATATTTCTATATTTCGTAGACTGTTCGCACAAGATCTCTGTGTACATGTGTACATGTTTTTATAGAAAAGGCCTCAGAGCCCCTTTTCGTTTAAATTTAATTCGATTTCTTGGTCCTACTTTCTTATTCAAACTTTAATTTTCGATTCTTCTTACAGTTGTAACCAAAATAGTAATAAGTTAGTCAAAGTGAAACATGATTAAAAATATAAGGTGAAATTAAAATACAACATTTTTTTAACTTTAAAATTTGATCATTTTATAATATCTTTATATGGAGCTCTCTTTTAAAGGAGATCAAAATAGTCTAAAAATGGCCACGACCACCCAGCCTCTTTTAAGTCAAAATTTTGCCAAACGTAAGGGCGATTTAACGACCATGACAGCAGATTCAATCTTTTATTAATTTGAATGTGAAATGACGTATCTAGACAAATGTGGGTGTGACCCCCCTCTCCCTTACCAATATTCAAAGAAGAATGGAATACCTTTTCCTCTTATAAAGTAAAGTACGCCCTGGTTACATCATTTTTAAAACCGGGTGTAGTATCTTTAAAGTCTGTGCACCAAAAGAATATACAGAAATGCATTGTAAATAATTTAATAAAACCGCTAAGTTAGATTAGATAAACCCGTATAAAAATAAAATTATACAAAAAATTAAATCAAATAGCCTGAATGTGCTATTTTCTGATAAAAAAAAAAATTTAAGATCAAACACAACTGTTGAACTTTTCACCTATCTATAATGTGATCTATTATTTATATATTAGAAGGAAGCGTTAACTTGATAAAACCTCGAGTTGGCTCTCAAGTATGTGTTCATTACCTCTAGAAAGTAATATAACTAGTCATCTAAGCCTTCCGTTATGTTTTGTCAAATTAAAGTAGATCCATTTACAATTTCTGTATAACGACAATATATTTCCACTGAAGAATTGCTTTACTTGAATTTTTTGTGTGAAATTATAATATAACAATTTAATGAAAGAATTTAACCTCCGTAAGAACAGACATTCATTGACATAGGGTGAATCTGACTCTCAGTAAACTAAAAACAAAAAG
>NW_026930198.1:0-40315 GCF_032062105.1 Saccostrea cuccullata
ACAATTCATCAGAAGAGCATTAAGGCCCTTGGGCCTCTTGTTAATTTTAATTGTGTTCAAGATCAGAGTTATGTGAATTTTTTTAAATCCACAAATCTAAATACTAGTATCACATTTGACCCAGAGTTCTTACGTACGGTAAAATTTCACAGAGTGAACCCACTGGGGGATGTAATTGACATAATATACACGTATTGACATAATATACACGTAGATGTATATGATCATGTATGTTTAGCTCTTCTGAGCCAAAGGTAGAATGAGCTAATGCTATGACCATTCGTTAGGAACTGGGTGTTGCTAAAACGCGGAACGGAAAACGGACAATTTGTATTGGTTGCGCCCAGGGATAAGCTTGGCCGATATACAGGGAAACGGACTTTCAAAGTTTAAGAGAAACTGTTCTGTGTTATTAGATCATTATTACGAATCCGGTCATATGTGTAAACAATCCCTGTGAAACCCAAATTCCCCTTTTTTTAAAAAAACACAAAACTGTTTCAATAGAGAAAGAGAGGGTTAAAGGGGAAAGGTCAAAGGATTGTTGAATTTTGGGATTCAGAGTTGAAGAGATGTCAATATTTAAACTGCGGCAAGTGCCGCTAACACACAGGACTATACACATAATCCAGACCGAATTCTATTGGCTGGGGATGAATTCTGAGATGAAGATGCTTTTGTCAGTTACTACTGGCCAAATCATTCAACTTATTTGAATGAAATTATACGCCAGAAGAATGAAACTCTAATAAACTGCATTCAAAGCATTTCCTTAGGGAATCTAAACCCCTAAAGACATTTTATAAAACACTCACTTTCAGGCATTTCCACTATAGCCAGATATTGTGTATTTATTTGCCTCAAATTTTAGTGGACATGTTTAATTAGATTGCTTACTGAGAATGGAAGGAAAATTTTTCATTTTTGATGCAATAGACTCTGGAAAAAAAAAAGTGTTTTAATGAATTGGTGGTGCAAAAAACACTGTGGCTCAAAATCAAGGCAAGTGTTATGCTCCTTCGGAACCTTTCTGAAAAACTGGTAAATGGGTTATGTGGCCAAGCGAGGAATATTTTAGATGAATCTATCACATCTTTCTTCCTTCATTGGATGTTACAACAGATATCAGAAGAATTTCATTTACAGATAATTGTAATGTATGAATAAGTTTTTACTTTCATGTACATTAGTTGAATCTAATTCTTGAAGAAATATTTGTTTAAAATTCTATTACCCACTGAAAAATGAAGTCATGCCCTCCAGCGTATCAACAGTTAATATTGCTTGACGATGATGATGATCCAAAAATAGTTACTACGCAGCATTTATGCATGCAAGGTCCACTGATAAAACATTCAATATATGAATTTAAGGTTGTATGATTGTGAACATTTTACATAACACGAAGTGGAATGAAAGTCGCATTCATTAAAACGTCAGGTGACGTGTATAAAACATTAAAAAATTGATTATGCTATTTATCTAACTTTCCTGTATATTATTTTAGTTAAAAAATAAGAATTAAATTATCTGCATTGTCATTGACTGCCCCTGTTTATTTAACGACATCAGACCCGTTACCGTCCCTACGCAGTAACAACAACGCGCAATTTCCCGAACTGACAGACGATAGAAAATGGGACGCGCGAAGGGTGGCTTTGCTACCCGTAAACGGAAATTATAATATAAAAGGCAGTCAAAAGCCCAAAAGCAGAGTGACTATATGTATATAAAAACCGGTAAGAATACTTAGAAAAGCAATTAAGTAACAGTATCGGCAAGTCATATCTAGTCTAGCAAACGAGGGAAACGGAGGCTCAAAATTATACACACCCCTAATCGATCCCCATCGTCGGAAACCCAGGGCTGATTACGCTTCGTTCCTATCTCCATCACCCGTCGGTACCATCCATACCAATTCGCTCGTTCACATTAATAATTAATGAGACGATTTGATTGGTCGCTCTTGGTACATCTGCGTATTATCCAATGAGGAAGTCCCTTTCAACGCACTTTTGCTCTGTTGTGCAAGCGAGGTGCAATGATAATACCTTTTAGCACACATATTGCCTACAAATCCTTTGATGTCGTGAATGCAAAATAGTTTTATTACCTTGTATATGACAATAGGGATCTGTAAGAGCGACCATGTACGATTTTTCTGCATATAGCACATGATTTACAGGGCGCAGCCATTGTTATGCAAGCAAGTTACAGTAATTCTACCTTTAAAACAGGAGAGTTCGACTTACCTATAAAGGCTAATTTCATTGGACAACAAATTTAATGAATATTTATGAGAAACGAGCGAATTAGTATGAATGGACCAACGGGTGATGGAGATAGAAACGAAGCGTAATCAGACGATGATCATCCAGACAGTGTGTAAATGTATTTAGTCATAATAGAAATGTTTGAAATTATATATTAACAAGGAATTGGTTGTTTTGCGATTATCTGATTCTCATTGCTCTGTTGATCTCCCCAAGAATATTCCTTTCATGTGATTAGAGTTATCCCCCGTTGTGAAATAGAAAGTACAGACCTGTGTCAAAAGTTAAGATAAATTTTATATTTTCTCTATTATAATAATGAAATCCACATATATGAACTAAGTAACATCACTGCCTAGCAAATGGCTAAGTATTTTGGCCAAATTTCATCATTTATTTCAGTACTTGAACCAGAAACTACTTACACTCACACTGTATGTAATGATTCGCCGAGTTGTAGACCTACATGTATAATGATATTTTTCTTAAAGATGATTACATACAGTAAATGGCCATAAGTGAGTCATAATTGCACATTTACACTATACTGTCAGTGTGATATCACCGGATGCCTACATATACAGATAACAATTATTTTGAAATAATGTGAAGAAAGGTTAAAGAATTTGATCTGCATTTTACATATATGGCAAGAACTTCTGTTGTACTGTTTTCTGTGAATTCGCCCTATTTCATATTTGAGCAAGAAGCCCAGGTGTATTTATAGTCGCAAGCACTTAACTGCGAGGGAAAAAGAAATCCCACTAGATTGTTGGAGCGATATATGTATACATGTGGCTCCTTAATTACACCTGATGGTATGATACATTAATTTAAATATTATATGTCTATTTAAAAATTGAAAATGCTGCATACAATTAATGTAAGATAAAACTCTGTTAAAAGCAATGCATTTTGATAATCAGGCCTCATATTTTGTATATTTTCAGGAGATAGTCTGCAAGGCACAGTCTTTGTCAGACTTCAGTTGACCTGTACTACATGTACACCCGTGGAAATAGCTTATTACTCTTCCAATTCTGTTGCCCGCAAAGATGTCTGCTGCTTTTGTGCGTCCTCCGTCGACATCATAAATGATCAGGACCTTTTGAGAAAGTACAGGGTTGTACTCCCCATGTGCAGGGAATGTAAATCTCGCGGGAAAAATCACATTTGTCGGTTGCCTAAAAAGAACTGATGATGTGTTGTGATATTTTAGCAATAAATAGATTGAATTCATTTAGAATGCTTTAATTTTCTTTTGATTTATACTAAGATGAAACCTAAGACATAGTTAATACCTTTATATAATTGAAATTTATTTCTGACATTTAGTCTAAAGATAAGGCCTACCTACCTACTCACACCTAAAATAATGAGGCGCGTTACCGCAAAAAAAAAAAAAAAAACAATTTTTAGGCTGGCCTTGCGGCCTTTTTTTACAGGTAATTTTTGAAACAACACAGGATAAAATGGACAAATGGTCATCAATCACCAAACGAAATTACTGATTTTGTAAGAATTTCGTTAGGAAAATTTACCTAAGAAAACGCATGCTTCTGATTCATTTTTTGTGTACCTTGGAATCTATGTTCCGTGAATAAATCATTATGAAATGAATCTATTTTAGCATTGAACGGTGATTTGAGGAAATTTAAGTTCGGAGCCACATATCTGACTATACCATATTGATGTGAGACATTAAATGAACTGTAGACTATGTGTGCCATTTCCAATAGGATTGTAACATTTTACACCTCTGATTTCCTACATTGTTTGTATAAAATTGTTTGTTTAGTCATTGCCTTTTAATTGCTGTTTATTTATTTGCCTAGCCTTTAATTTTGTTCAAATTTGAATGTCACCTGTACATGTCAAATAAGTTGAATCTTATTGGACACCTACATGTAACTTATTGGACGGGGAGCAAGAAAATAACATTTTTTGAACCAGTTTTAACAAAAGATGACGGCAGAAAAATGTTTTAATGTTATGTTCAATTGTTATTCAGGAACTTACAAAGATAGCCAAAGACCAAGGTAAGTGGCACTTCTCCATGATGAAACGGAAGTCAAGGCTGATTTAGTGTATGACAAAAGGAGCTGTTAATTAATTGGATTTACCAACCCAGAAACTTCAACATCCAATGACGTATTTATGCTGTATTTCATTTGTTTTAAGAAATGGATTTTAGCCAATATAGATTCTACAATTCTTCAGAACTTTTAATGAATTCATTTATTTTCCTCTTTTGTGTAGGATGAAGTTGGTAAAATTGCTACGCATGTCTTGGTTTGTTTTTATGGTGGTTGGTATAAACTCTCGGGTGAACTGTATCCGTTGTAATTGCTTTTATCCAAGATTCCCAGATAATTACTACTGCAAATCTCATTAAATTAGATTAATGAAGAATTAGTAATCTTGATGTTTCCGTACTTTATGTGTAAGATGAGTGCATAAACTTGCGCGTTCCTCTATCCATTTAGTTGAAAATATTTAGTAGTATTTGCATACATAGCTCCATTTGGTGTATCAGCCATTTATACAGGTCCTCGTAATTTTTAGCATTGAATAATCTTTTATCTTGTATTTCTGATCTGGTACCCCTGTCTTCATTTACACTTAAATCGCTTTTTCAGTTTGAGATTTGTAATAAATTATAATTAGTAACGTGGATTGAAATAGGTTTTTAATCATCCAATCAAATCATTTTATGTGTAGCCAATCAGCGTTTATAATGATAAGAATTATTAACCAATCAGTACCAATAGAACAAATGCAAAATAGTATAAATACAGGGATCAAACTATCGTCTTTTAATTACTTTAAGTGCAGAGCATAGGCATAAATTTGAAGCCCTTCATCGGCAATGGTGACCTCTCGATATGAAGTTTTACATAAAAAGTGGCAATAGTGGCAATTTTTGATGTTTCCGCAATTTTATCAAATAGTGCAATACCTATAATGTCGTACAGAAATTCACAGTCAATATCATCTCCTGTACAGCTTCGATGAAGAGACTGGGATTAGTAGGGTCATGGGGTGTGTTGTTACTTAAAACACTAACCCCAGGAATCTTCGTTTTCAGCTAGACGTTTTTGACATTCAGGATATAATGGGAGTAATTTTCATATGAGCCTTTTCCATGATTTTTTTTAACCTCTTCGGGATTTTTCTGTTTATCGAAATATTGATTTTCTGGTTTCTTTTGAAAGTGTAAGCAAGATGATCAGATTCAGAGGTTGTATTATCTGCTTTCCCGTCACATGCAATGAACAAAGACTTTCTTGATTTTGATTGTTCATGTTCCTTTCTCAGTTTGAGTTTCTCTACCGATGACACCAACTGATCCACCGCAGTCTTACACTTGTCTGGTGTACTCAATTGTTTGATCTTGATTAATACAAATGCAAGAGTGTGGGGGGTTTGGGGGTTGGTTGGTTGGTTGGTAATATCTTTCCTTTTATCGGTTTGTGTTCGTTTAGAGTGCAATACATGTGATAATAATATCAATTATAGTACAGTTTGACTTAAATAACAGAAACTTACCTTTTCCGCCGATGTCAAGATGGATCAGCTACCTTGAATCTTTTTAACGGTTTCTCTTGTGTAGTTCTTGGAAGTCTTCAAGCGATGTAGCTTAATTACTTTAATAGCCTGGCGTCGTGCTCCTGCATCAAATGCTATAGTTTTCTTGTAACAAAGACCACACATAAACACGTTAGAACAATCTATTTTTTTCTCTGTGTTAGTCCAAAAACGACGCGATCTTTGTCAATGTATCATGTTGAGAATTCAGTGGAGAAATACGATGTTTGATGTCCCCACACGATACACATTGATGTAAAGACGCCATATTGTTAACAGTTGTCTACAGTTCGAACATGGCGTCGACAAAACGTACGAGGTTATGTGGTTACGGAAATGGCCGAGTAAATACGATTGATTCTAAAAAAGATGTTTTTTATTTCTTTTAAAGACCTGCCGGAATATATGTGTTTACTTTGCTTTGAAGACAGTCTGAAAATGATCACTATTTCAGTTTTGAATATCTTGTCAAGTGCTTTCCTTGCAAGGATGCTTTTATATTTTGAAAGTACTTTTTTGAAATTCTAGATTGTGTTACCGGCCGATTTGATGCTTTGCTTTGTCCGATTTTTCATTGTTTTGTTTGATCTTTACATGTGGCATCAGTTTATCCTTTTTCTCAAAATTTAATCAATTTATGTATTCAAACATTTGATTGTCATAAACAAGAATAGCGGAAGATTTAAATGAAAGATATATTTAATTATGAAGTGTTGCTTGCTTTTTTAGAAATGAATGATAATGTTAATTTTAACCGGGTAAATAATTGACATCCAAACAATTTCATTTGGATTTTTAGAAATACATAGAATAAAAGCAGTGTCACTGCCACCTTGGACTTGTATTTCAATCCAATGACGGTTGGTCTGAACATTTTCCCAAATTTTGCTTCAAATACACATGTAAATGAAAATAAGACCGTTTCTATACTAAGGTATAATTTTTGGTATATTATTTAGTTGGTTAGCTTTAGGTATTGTTAGCTTTAGGTATTGGGCATGCTGGTGCTGAAGTGGAAACTGGTTTGGTAAAAAGACTGCTTCCGAATTTTTGTTTCTGTTTTTATTGTCAGTTTTTAGAGTTCTATATATTTTTGTAAGGTATGATGGATATCAGGATTTGTTATCATGCAAATTGCTTGTGTAATTGTTTGTGGATTATTTCCTATAAATTTTCAGAGTTGAAGATCTGAACTTTTAAGAGGCTGTCCACCGAAAAACTAGGCAATGGGTGGCACATCGCATGTCATGGATTTTAATTATTTTTAGACTTATTTAAGCAAATGTTTACACATGACAACATAAAAAATTATTATAGTGCTCCTCAAGTCCTAGTTTTGGTAAATGCTTAATTTTAAGTTCAAAAAGGTCAACATGAGGGTTAAAAAAAACGTTTTTTTATTTTATATGTAACAGATACTCCAGAAGTGGATGTGCCGATGAATATTATTTATAAAATAGACTTTTATCTTTTATTTTATGAATGAATAAGACTCCAATTTATACTTCTTTAGAAAAAATTATCTAGTCCAATTTGACTTGAACAAGAAAATGTTTAAATTCACTATCCAATTTTAATTACGTTATAAAACCCAATACAATACAAGGACATATTTGTTTACTTATATTTTTAAAGATACAAAGTACAAGCTTTTGGATCATTCATTAAAATCATTGGGAAAATGTATTTTGTAAGAAATAAAAAGAGTCAAAATTATTAATTTTTTTTTTTATAGTTTTCACAAATGAACCGATCCCGACCAGAAACGTATAAAGAAGAAAATAGTAATGTCAAATTTTGCTCTTTTGTTGTAATATGATTAAGAAATTACTTGATTTATTTTAATAACATATTATTTAGATGATAGGTGCATTTAGTTTGATAAATTTATTAATTTGCATCATTTTTGATCGGGATCGGTTTCATTTCAATCCGGATAGGTTTTTACGTAAATTTAGAAAAAATTCCTAAATTTGGCTCTTCATATTAATTTTTCAGAAAAAATGCTACTCTGTTATTTCTTTTCAGTCACTTTACTGTTTTTAAATGAGTGTTACCATAGATTCAAATGTATGTATATTTAAATAACCAATGTCTTCTACTTAATGAAGAAAACATATAAAACATCTGATCTGATTGACGTCTAAATTGATACTAGGGATTTAAAAACATATATTTATGCATGCATTATGCAACAACCAGAGCAGACAACTCTCTAGCTTCATAATTCATCTCATTTCCAAGTATTTTTTTATTTGTCTTAGGAATTAAAGAGTAAATTCTATCAGTAGCGAAAATAAAATTGCCTAAATGCAAGAAATATTTATAATATGTGTACAGTCTCCACTTTATCCAAGTTTTTTTTTCTTACCTGTCATCTGTAAAGCCTTTTCATCTATTACAAAATTTGATTTTAAATATAAATGAGAAAAAGTTATTTTTTGTCAATCATAATTATTCAAGAGCCGATAAATATCAAGCAAGAACCTTAAGGGGGGATGCGGGGTCATGGCATAATTATTCTTAAAAAATGGTTTCATGAACGTGAAAAAATTGTAGCATTGGTCAACGTAGTCACAGATTTATACTCCATATTCAATGTGAGCGTGTGATTGTTTCATTCGCCGAATAAAGATTAAGAAATAAAATTAAAAAAAAAAAATGTTTCACTAAACCACCTTCCGTTATAGTGCCAAATTATAGTCGGGAGTTCAGCAGTAATATTTATATAACTTATTTTTCAGGGTTTTTTTCCATTTTAAATCGTACTGTAGATGATTTATTTTGATTTGATTGTATTCATCATTGTGCCAAATTGTATAAGAAATGTTCTGAATCATTATATATTGATTGATTGTATATTGTTTAACGTCCCTCTTGAGAATTTTTCACTCATATGGAGACGTCACCGATGCCGGTGAAGGGCTTCAAATTTAGACCTATACTCGGCACTTAGGGCCATTGAGCAGTGAGGGTACTTTATCGTGCCAACGCTTACCGTGACACGCGGGACCTACGTTTTAAAGTCATATCCGAAAGACCCGTTACTTTCACTTCTAGTGCCGAGCGCTTGGCGAAGGAACAATCACTACCTTTGTTTACGTCTTAGGTATGACGCGGCGTCGCGATCGAGAATCGAACCCGGGCCTCCCGATCACGAAGCGAACGCTCTACCACTAGGCTACCGTGACCGGTGAATCATTATATAAAACACTTTATTAATTATTTTAGTACATATCCTGGTAAATCAATTTTAAAAAATAAGTTCTCGGTCATGTATAAAATTACTTATCAAAACGTCATCTTGCTGAAACGCCGCCCGTGTACTGTGTAAAAACATGTTGATATTAAAATATTAATATTATTTAACATTTAGTATAATGCACTCTGAAGAATATTTAACAGAAAAAGAGAAATCATTTTTAAAAAGATAATTTTCTTGACACTTTACGAAAAGAGTTTACAAACTTGTCTGGAAGACTTGTAACTATTTCATTGTGACGCAATATTATGACGTCACTGATCCATCAATGGAAACGTGGATATTACCTGAATCTTATATAAAATTTTAATTTAAATATTATGTTTGAAGGCGAAAATGAATTATATTTGAAAATGAATTATTTATTTTGTGTTTAATAATTTTCTTTAGTGTATCGATTTTAAATATTTCACTAGGATTCCTATTAAAATGTGTTTAGCGCAGATTTACTGATGCCACGGGAGATAAATCTTGCATCGCAAATTTTCATAAAAACGTCTATATATTTTGCCTTAAACTTCTATTAAAAGAGTTTTTCCCAATGATTTTATTTGTTTAACAAAAAGATGAAATATTTTTTATGCCCCCGTAAACGAAGTTTCGGGGGTATATAGTTTTTGTCGTGTCCGTCCCTCTCTCTGTTTGTCTGTTTGTCCGCAAAAACTTTAACCTTGCCCATAACTTTTGATTTTGTGGAGCCATGACTTTCATATTTCACTTGTGTATTTCTTGTGACAAGACCTTTCTTTGGGTACCACCAAATTTGACCTTTTGACCTTGACCTTGGAGTGTAACCCACTTTTACATGAAAGTTTTAAAATTTTACTTTGGCCATATCTTTTGAACAGTAGACACCAGGACATTTATACTTCACATGTGTAATGTTTGTTAAAAGACCTTTCACTGGATACCAACAACCTTGACCCTTTGACTTTGACATTGTAGATTTCCATACTTGTGAAAAAACTTTAACCTTGGCCATAACTTTTGAACGCTAAGGGATACGGCTTTCATACTTCATATATGTAATCCTTGTGAGAAGACCCTTCATTGGATATGAAGATCCTTTGACCTTGACCTCTGAGCTTGACCTACTTAAAAAAAGCAAACCTTGACCATAACTTTTAAAGAGTTATGGCTAGTGCTTTCATACTTTACATATTTAATTCTTATGAAAAGACTTTTCATTTGATAACAATAACTTTGACCCTTTGACCTTGACCTTGGAGTTTGACCTACTTTTTAAGAAAATGTTTAAAATTTTACTTTGGTCATATCTTTTGAACAGTAGACACCAGGACTTTTATATTTCACATATGTAATGTTTGTTAAAAGACCTTTTACTGGATACCAACAACCTTGACCCTTTGACCTTGACCATGTAGATTTTCGTACTTGTGAAAAACTTTAACCTTGGCCATAACTTTTGAACAGTAAGAGATAGGGCTTTTATACTCCATATATGTAATCCTTGTGAAAAGACCCTTCATTGAATATGAAGATCTTTGACCTTGACCTCTGAGATTGACCTACTTTAAAAAAGCAAACTTGACCATAACTTTTAAAGACTTAGGGCTAGTTCCTTTCATACTTTACATATTTGATCCTTATGACAAGACCTTTCATTTGATAACAATAACTTTCACCCTTTGACCTTGACCTTGGAGTTTGACCTACTTTTTAAGAAATTGAAAGTTGACCATAACTTCTGAACGGTTATGGCTAGGGCTTTCATGCTTTACATAAGTATTTTATGTGGCAGACCTTTCCTTTGATACTTATTACATTGACCTTTTACCTTGACCTTGGAGATTTTTGTACTTATTAAAAAACTTTAACATTAGCTTACTTTCAAATTTCACAATTGTTTTCCAGTGAGAATACCCGATTTTTTGTACCAATTAATTAAATTTGCATTCAAGAAAAGCTTAATCTTTGCTATGTTGCCATACGAGGGCATCAGTGTTTTACAAACACATCTTGTTTAAGATTTATTTAAGTGTGAATTATAGTCCTGTAAAATTGTATTGGAAATTTCAGTTCTTTATTTCTGACCTACTTTCAATGGTTTACATAGGGCAAGTCAAAAACACAAAACAAAGGATATTTTACTGAATAAGCAATTTTCAAACAAATCCTCAATTACATTATTCCTTTTGGACTACATTGATATTGTTTTTCATAAAATATCAAATATTCTTCACATTCGATGTGCCGCCTATTAATACAATACTGTCTGGTTTTTCGGTGGACTGCCTCTTAATACAATGTTTGTTTTGGTCAAGTAACAGATTCAACTGAAAATCCAAGTTTGTAACAAGACATAAATAAAATCTAAAGAGGCTGCATACAAAGAAAGTTCCGAATACAATAACTTGAGTGTTTTTGTTCTTGTCCCCTGTCAATAGATTCTTGTTACTCAATATACATTTCGTATTTGTGACTAATGGTCCAACAAGATAGGTTTGTGAAGCTTTCTCTGAGAATCTGAATATACCTTTTTCTCTTTAAGATGCTTGAACTTCTTCTGAAGAAATGGCATCTATTCTTGTTAACTTTAACCAAAAGAAATTTACATCCTGACAAAATGTATGAATATTAATAGTTCTCTCATATGATAGATCTAAAATCGTTCGGTAAATTTATTTATTATACTTTCATGTTAAATACTAATATCTGATTGGTTTAGACGCAGTTTACAATCCGTTCGATTACCCTGAGCCTTAGCAACACACGTGACAACGGCTAACGCAACGGTAATGCCACATGCGTGGAAGTTATGCGCGTACGGTTCACCGTAGAATTCTCATAACGTAAGTTTTGCGTTTGAAAGAACCGGAATTATCTTTAGGTCAATAAAAGCACCTAAAGCATCATGCTTGGGAGTATCATCTCCCTAGGTTGTTCTGGGATCGCCCCTGGAACTCTTTGGCAGCCCTGCAGGAATATCACACTTTGAGAGCATCGTGTTTAAATGTGTTAGGTCAGTACGTCTGTGGACCAACTGCGACAATTGACGAGTTATTGGTGCACGTCAATGAAGAAATCCCACTGCCCCGAGAATACCCTATTAGGGGTAGGACATTTGCCCAGATGGGTCAGCTGACCCGTACGATTCGGTGGCCCTTTGTGAACCGCTTCACCATAGGTCCAGTAAACAGCCCAGCGGTATTACTTCACTAGAGAATCCTTCTGTCCCTAGTTTGCAACTTACCAGAGGAAAAGAGACATGCATTCAAGAGATGGAGGAGAAAGGAGCTCGCTGAGCTCGAAGAAAGGGTCAGAACCAGAAGGTCACATGGAGTCAGAGCACCACAGGAGCCCCACAGACGTGTTGAAGAACATGATGAGATCGAGTGGGAAGTTCTGGATGAATGCAATAGTGAAGAAGATGTAGCAGATAAGGACAGCGATGGAGATAGCAGTAGTGAGGAAGAGGACACCTCTTACGAAGTTATTGTCCTCCAAGCAGGTTACGAGGAAAACTTTCTAAGCCTAGGAAAACGGAAAATGGGGAGCAGTATTTCTCTATTAAAAGGATCGATGAACATCATAGTCGACACAGGAAATCCTTCAGATAGACAATACTTACTGTCCCGCCTCAGTAAACAGGGTTTGGCAGTTGAGGACATAGAATGCTGTGTGACGAATCATGGTCACTTGGACCACATGGGAAACTTGAATGTTTTCCCTAATGCTTACCATGTTGCAGCTTCTCAAATGTGTGTTGGTGATTTACACCACTTCCATGACTTCAAGTTGTCATTTGGATCAATGATCGAATAGAAGTCGTACACACACCAGGACATACGTCGGAAGATATCTCCGTGCTAGTCCATGCATCCAAGATGGGAACAGTAGCTGTCGTTGGTGATCTTTTCCACAGCATGGAAGACTTGGAAGATGCCTCAATTTGGAGGAGGTACAGTAGGAACGTGAACGACCAGGACAAGAATAGGAGAAGGATCCTTGAAGAAGCAGAGTACATTGTCCCTGGCCATGGTCCGATGTTTCGAGTTCCTGGACGAGAGTGAAACATGATATGTAAACTATGTTGTTCTATATTGTAATAGATAATTGAATCCTGATATTGTTCATTTTAGTTATATTTGTAAGTATATGCAAGAGATGCGACAGGATTCATTATGTTTAATATGTGTTAGAATTTCTGATGATTCTTTTGTATCATTCCTCATTCCTGAATTGTCATATAATTGTGCTATATTGATTTCATGTCGAATTTTTTCTTAGCCTGTGTATGTGCTATTATTGCATGGAGTTTGAGTGATTGGATGGAAGTGCAAGTCTCATTATCAATCATTTTTTTTAAATATATATTCATACTGTTGATATATTGGAAAAATTTTAATCATTGAGATCTCATAGTGAATTTAGAAATAATTTGTATCTGGATTCAGCATTGTTTAGTGTATGTGAACTCAGGTAAAATGATTTAGAGACTGTATGTTGTGAACATTATCTAAATTTGTAATACCACTGCTGATATTCAGTTTATCTGCTTCACTTTATCATAGAACTTTAAGGATCACTGTTATTTTTACAATCATATGTGTTTGGTTGATATTTACATAAGGTACAGGAGTACCTTATTTTTTCAAAAGCGAGGGGAGTGTAGTGTAATGTGAATGTGTACGGGAACGAGTGTATATGGAACCGCTTGTAAGTGCGCATGTGTGGGGTTGTTGTCGTCTGTTCGTCGAAGAGAGAAGTTAGGCTGTAAGCGGAGATTGAAAGACTAAGAAATATATTTGTAAGTGTTATAAGAGCTCCAGATTAAACATATATGAAAATTACCTCGGTCGTCAGTTGGTTTAATCTTGCATATATTATATAACACTTCATATCTATACTTTCTCAAAAGTGATGCTCATTCAGTTAGTTTTCCGATATAATTAAGTTATTCAGGAAAAACAGACAGTAATGTATGAAAAATAGGATATTTTCCTAATTTCATCACGAATTATAAATTAACTAAAGGATTACAAGGTAATGAGCATCACTTTTTGAAAACTATACAATAAAATAAGTAATTTAAAATAAAAACCTACTTTTTAGATTGTCGCCTTGCCCTTGCCATTTTTGATTAAAAAATGAAATCTTGGAAGAGTCAATCTAATAATAGTTTTCAAACGCATCACTGACTCAGCATGGGAGAAAACTCTGGAGTACTTGATATAGTTTGTTTACCTCGTAATTTTAAAATAAATATAGGCCTACATGCGGGCAGGTCTTGATTCCTTTTTTACTAAATCAAACGGTATGCATAAAAATCCTTGACATTTCTTTCTTTTCTGTGTATTCGTTCTCCATACGTTGTATACATTTAATGTCTTTCAAACCTCCCGCATTTCCTCAACGATGTGTATATACACGTAGTATTACACACAAATAGGTATAAATATTGCCGATATATTTATGTAGAACACAAATGGTTAATTCAAATATAGCCTTCATTAATAATTAATTACATGTAGATATATATTCCCCTCTCTCAATTCTGTACGCATAGGCCTCGAAACCGGGGGGGGGGGGGGGGGGGGGGGGCTTAGCCTTCCTACTTATTAGCAAATTATATACATAATGTAGGCATTTGAATTTGCCTTTTTCTTTTGGCTTAGCCCCCAACCCCCACCCCTCTTTCAATCAGCCCCCTTTCATTATGCTTCTGACGCCTATGGTACACACACTTGTGTTAATATTTTTTTCTTTCTGCATACGAGGTCATGTTCTACGATCGCTTTCAATCAGACCGCTTACTGTTAATTAAGGGATATAAACTAAGTTATAAGTTTAAGGTACTAATTAGAAAGAATTGGGGTACTTTCCTGTATTTGTGAAGGGGACAGCTATTTCATTTTGAGGGTGAGGGACTGGCAGATTTTGAAAATAAATACTTGCAGATCAGTGATCTCCCCCTCCTACGAATAAGATTTTTTTCATTTTTTTTTTTTTGCATGTAGTATTTTTAATGAAGAGGAAAATAAATAAATAATCTGTCCTTCATCTTATTGATCAGAAATAAATATTAATTTGTCCTTCATTGACATGAAAATGAAAAAAAAATCTGACTTGGGAAAACTCCCCTGCCCCCCCCTTCCCTCAGAACAAATGGTGGACAACTATCCTATTTTGAATCAATTAGGGAAATCTCTAGTCACCTGTTTTTGGTAATATTATTGAAAAATAAATGAACACAATGCACATGCTGGAAACAAGATCTTGATGATCATGAGTAGCCTCCACACAAAAAAGTAAGAAAGTCAAGATTTTCGTATCTTAATGGCCTTTTCAACACATGTACAGTAAATGTATGAAAAAGTCAAATCATTATTCATCTAGAAAAGAGCCATAGCTGCCTTACCGACGACTCGGCCTACACAAGTATTTAAAAGGAAATCACCTGTTTCTATTTATAGATACATCAAAATCAATCCACATGTATGTAAACATTTGTGAACCAGTGTTATATTTTCATAGTTGCAAGTTTGTTGCATGACAGTAATTTTATTTGTCCAATACTTTTATTCTAAACAAGATTGTTTGAAAATTTTTAAAAATAAAACAGGCTAGCAGCTATGATGTTGGATCATTAAATTAAAACTGTTTTTCTCCAAGATAAACTTTCAATGTGAAATGCTGCATTATATATCTCTTTTAAAAATTATTTATACATGTATTATAAAATAATAAAAGAAAACATAGGAAAATGCACACGAGAAAAAAATAAAATCGTAATATACGCACAGTGAGACTCGAACTCACGATCATTATATCTTCAATCCAGCAATCATACCACTATGCCACGAAGTCTTGGCAATCAATTGGATAAAATTAAGACAAATTGTTGAATTTTGAAATAATTTTAAAAGAAAAATTAAAAACATATTTTCAACATTTTCAATATAAAGTCCACCTTTAACCAAAATTATCTAAGCGTAATGAATTGCAGTCATATCCAAATAAAATTATTCAGAAGTTGTTTTTCTGGTTAAGGGTGGTCTTTAGCTACAGTTTCACATTGTTAAGGGGGGTACCTCAGTATTTACTATATTCTCCATATAAACTGAACGATTTTTATATCTATCATATGAGGGAACTATCAATATTTGAATATTATTTTTGTGTGATTTGCTTTAAGGCATGTATAAACTTACATTGTATGACAAAAAAATTGGTTAAATAATGTATTTAAAAATCACTACTAGAGTAGGCGAAAGTGACTATCAAATGCGCTATGGCTCTTTATTAATAAACATTTCTTTTCAAATCCAATGACAAACTGTAGGAATGCAGGTGCAAATCATTTCCATCACCTCATTTTCTTGTGGATAAAATGAATTCTGAAAAAAGGACAAAATCAGGAAATACCATTATTGAAAGTAATTTGTGTTTAAAAAATGAAATTAAAAAAAAATGGTTGGAAACCTTTTACATAGAATTTACATACATGTGTAGCGTGAAGCGGTCACCCATCCAAAGGTTAAACAGGCTCGCCGTTGCTTAACTTGCCTGAAACTTCTTTAACAAAATGAAAAAAAAGAAAACAATATGTAAAGCACATGAAAACTTTGAAAATGTGAAATGCATTAGAAGTATACATACGGTACCATGTAGAGAAATGATGCATTTTTTTTTATTTATTCACTCTTTAAGCCTGAAACTCTGGACAGCTACAATGATAAAAGTATTATATATTTAATATTTTTAATGTACATGTAATCTAAACAAAAAATGATTTTTTTACATTAATTTAGAAATTCTAGAAAATTACAACCTTAGATCTGAAGTGGGGCTTTTATGTTTTCAACACAATGTTACGGATATTTATTTTAAATTGTGTAGCACATTTGTATGTCAAAATACATCATTGCTTGGTTAGGCCTAGTCACTAGTGAATCATTGACTGAAACAAGGAAAACATCTCATTCAATTTAGTTTAAATTTGTGTTGCTGATGATCTCCATTATTACACATATTGTCTCAAAGAAAATGAGCTAATTGACAGGAACTCAGTACATATTTAGTGCAATTAAATTTTAAAGTTTTTTATGTTAACAAAACATGTCTTCATATTGTAGATATACACATGTACCTACATACATGTATGCGTATACATACCTGGCCTGGAATATATTACAGTGCAGTGATTGATCTACGGAGCTAGAGCTGGTGCAAATCGTCTCAGTTTTCTGCTATTTTCCGAAATAATGCCCTCATATTCTTGTAAAATGGAGAAGTAATGCTTTGTCTCTTATTTTATTTCTATTTTCTTTAAATATTTTGTGGTTACTGCATTTAAATCCACTGCAAATCTCAGCTGATGTCGCCACGTTTTTAGATGTTAACAACATTCCGTGTCACCGAGTGCAAGCGCTTGGCTGAAGCCGAATGCAGACAAACGACACATTAAAAATTGAATTATTTTAAAGACATGCTATTATATATACGAGAAAATCACTAATTATTTTCTATTTAAACATGAAGATATTGTTGTTTAGTACAAATTGTTGCCAAAATCGGTCAATAGTTATTTTGAGCACCATTTCCTTGTAAGGATCAATCAGGGCGGAGCAACTGTAATGACTTCAGACCTCATTATGACTTCATTACTATATTTTTTTCATGTGTTGCCTTAACTGTACTGCGATGTAGACATGTAGAAAGTTCTCTGGAAAATTTTATGTATATATATTCCTTTCTCTGACACAAATCCCAGACAAAGATAGAGACATGATCCTATCATCACTGATTTACACAATATACATAGTTATTAGTCAGATGGGCTTGGCTCCATAAAATCCATATCATTTGAATTATTTCTGCTGGGGATTTTCCCAGTACATTTAAAACATGATTGTGACGTAAACCTTTTGTTTGTGTTGTCCATTCTATAGCTTAGTGTTGAGCTAACTCCCCTAACAATCCATTAAGTCACCTGTAAGTGTCCATTCTTTTTGGAAAACTGTCCATTCTTTTTAAGAATGGAGAGTTTTTTTCAATAAGAATGGACAGTTAAAACAAACAGAATGGACAGTTACAGGTAAACCTTAGCATGTGCACAAGAGACAAACAGAAACAAATTAATAAATTGAATAAATACGATTTAATATACATGTGAATAACAAAAAGAAACTTGGAGTTAAAAGTTAATCCAGAACACAATGTCTGCATCAAATCTGTTCGATTTTACACATTTAAATCCATAATGCACATCATTTCAATTCACAAAACTTGAATTTAAATGACATAATTTCACATTTGATTAAGATTTTAGAAGCATCATTCCCTCGAGAAGAATCCATTTTAAGCTTGAAGTAGGCTTATATTAAATCCATCACCCAGAAAACAGTTAGCACCATGAGAACTACACTGCTGCAGTGAATATTTCGGTAGCAAATTGCCAGATTTGATTTGATATACCGGTACATTTTCAGGTCGATGTATGGCCCATGGCTATCCAACACTCGGAACACAACTTGCATTCACCATTACATTGATGCAACTAATATATCCTCAGAAACTGAATTCGAATTAAAAAAAACATATTTCCAGTTTGAATTCGAAATATCCGTATTTGTCGTCGAAGTTTTGAGGGGATAAAAGATTGGATAATATAATTTGTTTTATGCAAATACTATTCTCTGTTTCAAGGTCAAAGTAACACTGGTTGTGTGCATCCTTTGCTTTCCATTCAATTTCGATTCTGTCATATATTCTCTCCATCGGAGGGAAACATGTTTGCCATTACAACGCAAAATATAAACTGATTTTGGGGAGTTGCATTCTTATATAAAAACTAGCATCCCCCGAAATCCACCTGTAACTGTCCATTCTTTAGACAAAGGCCTTTTGTTATTTGCAACTTGAAACACAATGGCTATTTAACAAATTGCTGTGCACCCCAAGCTTACCTGTAACTGTCCATTCTGTAAACAAAGAATTTATAGTATGTGTGCTACCTGTTTTGCACATTTTTGGTTAAATTTTCAGAACAAAGAGAATCATGTTTTAAGTAGGAGAAAGGCCTCAAACTGTCCATTCTGTGAGAGAAAGAACTAATCTCGGGCCTACGGCCCTCGATTAGTTCTTTCTCTCACAGAATGGACAGTTTTCGGCCTTTCTCCTTTACATATATGCATACTTATATCATATATGAAAGATCACTGTTTACATATTAACAGATAGAATTTTAATTTTACTATTTTTTTTAAACAGTAACAAATATTACAAACATACAGAATTCTGAGGGCACCGCCCTCCCCTCAACCGGTACCACCACCACCAAAAAGAGAGAAGAGGAGGAGACTGTCGCTCCCGCATTCAGGGAGGGTGGTGCTGGCACAACAGGCAGCACTTCAACCAGAGAGAATAGTGGTGCCACTACCACCTAAACTACAAACACTAAGGATCCTTCGGGTCCCCTCACCACCCCATAGTTGAATAACGTAAGTAACCCTGAGAGCTCTAATACTACGTTACTAGTTATAGGTAATTTTTTTTATGCAGATGTTGATACACATCATCAAAATTAATTGTCTTTAATTATTTCTATACCCATTGTTGACAATATGTTAAAACAATATATGAAAAAAGCATCACTTTGATATTAGGCAAAGAGCGATAGCATTAGCTGGTTTAAATATTAGAAAACATGTGCAAACTGAGCCTTGTGAATTTTGCATTAAGGAAGTGGATTGTAGAATGCATCGTTTGCATTTCTGTCACTAACTACAGAGACATATCTTGAACCCTGTCAACTAAACAAACTTTATTTTTTTGGTTTTAGATATCTTTTCAGGTACCGTTTCCTGTGCCATATGTATTGTTCTGGCTTTTACCTTCGTGCATCTGTGTAAGAAGGATATGGAAATAACGAACAGTATTCAATCTCAACTTCCATTAAACAAATATACAAAATAAGAGCAGAGCAAACACGGACCTCCGAAACATCAGAGGTGGGATCAGGTGCCATGGAGGAGTGAGCATCCCCTGCCGACCGGTCACACCCGCCGTGTGCTCGTTGTCATAATCAGGAAATAACGAAAAAAATCCGTGGTCAATTCAGTGTATAAATAATGGATTAACAATTGGTATGAAAAACGTCAGTCAGCATTTCATTCAATGATAAATTGTATTTGCTGACAAGGTCATTGTATCGACCATAGAATTTACGAAATGATGACTTTAAACGAGACTGTTGATATTCTTGTTTCATCAACTTGCTTGTCAATAATTTACCTCGTTCAAGAAATTGTTCATACGTAGAGCATGCTCTTTCGTATCGAATCAATTGAGATATAAATACTCCGTATGCAGGTGATGAAGGTATATTGCTGCATAAGTAAGGGAAGTTGACGATAGAAAAGTTAAAGTCATCACGTTTATCATATAGCTTGGTTGTTAGATTACCATTAGGGTCTTTTTCAAGTAAAATATCCAAGTATGATGCAGAAGTGTCGGACTTTGTGGTATCTTTTATCTCAAGCTCACCAGGATATATCGTGTCGACGTAGGAATGGAAATTGTCAAAACACACCATATGCAAATATCCATCATGCACTCACAGATATACTTGATGACTGTGGTCTACAACAACTGGTCAAAGAACCCACACGGGGCCCAAACACACTTGATCTCATTGTCACAAACTACCCAAACTGTTTCAGAAGGATAGAGGTCATCCCAGGAATTTCAGATCATGACATAGTGTATGCCGAACTAGATTTCATTCCATCTCGTAATAAACAAACCCCAAGACGTATACCACTCAACAAAAAGGCAAAGTGGGAAAACATAAGAGAGGATGTCATCCAGATATCTGAAAAAATAATTGAAATGAATAGAACTGGAGAAACTACAGAATCTATGTATACTTACTTCCAAAGCCAACTGGAAGAGTCAATCAAGCAAAGCATACCGCACGAAACAACACGTAGTAAAGATGGATGCCCATGGTTATCAAAGGAACTTCGAAACCTAGTCAAGAAGAAAGAGTGATGGTACAAAGTAGAAGTAGTTTCACCCAGGAAGTTTCACGAGTTAGATTACGTACGAGTTGCCTTAAACCAGATGTATGCAGCTTGTCAGATCGTACTAAATTTATTCGAATAACAAGTTGATCTTCACCTTCGTGGGATAATGGCTCCTACAAGAGAGGCAAATGTTCTAATTGTAATGATTGGTTATTTGTTATCTTTTAAACTGTAAATAAATTAAATATGAAATAATTCAATAAACAAACTTACTGCCATAAATAAAAAAGAATTTAAACAAACTCCATTGATAATTACATTTACTGAACTTACTTCACACTTATTTTAGATTAAGAGTCATTGCAGCCCGGGCTGCTCTATCCATATAAGTTTAACTGTTGGTATTTGGGGATTGGGTTGGGAGTAGTTATTCAGAATTAAAAGTTTTCAGAATGTTTTTTTCCCTTTATAAATTACGAAATACATAAAATATTCACACCATAAAGTGAATCTTTAAAAATATATGTTTTTCATAACAAATATATCAATTTGCTTCATTTACTATCGAAAAAAACGACAGGTCTCTTTTTTTAGGTCACCTGAGTAAACTCAGGTGACCTATTGCTATCCGTTTTCGTCCGTCGTCGTGCGTCGTTCGTCGTGCGTTAACATTTGAACATTTTCAGCTTCTTCTCTGAAACCACTGAACCAATTTCAACCAAATTTAGCATATAGCATCTATAAGTGAAGGGGAACAAAAATTGTGAATTTCATTGTCCCTGCCCCCCTGAGGCCTGGGGGGTGGGGCCAAAACCACTAAAATTAGTGCAATCTTTGAAAATCTTCTTCTTAACTCCTGGACATCAAGCAGGCAAACTGTTTGCATGATTGTAATCAGAATTTAGTCCTCTACCAAAATTGTGAAATTCATGCCCTGGGGTCAGGGGTTCTAGTGCTAGGGCGGGGCTAAATAAGTATATAGTGAAAATGCATTATTTCTTTGAAAATCGTCTTCTCTACTCCTGGGTATTACATAAACCAAATAAGTACATAGTTATGATGAGCAAGAGTGCTTCTACCAAAATTGTGAATTTTATGGCCCCAGGGTCAGGGGTTCTTGTATTAGGGTGGGGCTCTATTGATTATATATAGTGAAAACACATGATTTTTTTGAAAATCTTCTTCTCTGCCCATGGATATTAAATATACTAACTAAGTGCATAATTATGATAAGCAAGAGAGCCTCTACCATAAGTATGAATTTTATGGCCCCAGGGTCAAGGGTCCTGGTGTTGGGGGGGGGGGGCTCTATTGATTATATAGTGAAAATACATGAATACTTTGAAAATCTTCTACTCTGCTCCTAGGTATAAAATAAACTAACTAATTGCGTAATTATGATGAGCAAGAGTGCCTTAACCATAATTGTGAATTTTATGACCCCAGGGTCAAGGGTTCTTGTGTTAGGGAGGGGGGGGGGGTCTATTGAATATATAGTGAAAATACACGAATTCTTTGAAAATCTTCTTATCTGCTCCTAGGTATTAAATAAACTAACTTAGTGCATAGTTATGATGAGCAAGAGTGCCTCAACCAAAATTGTGAATTTTATGGCCCCAGGGTCTGGGGTTCTGGTGTTAGGGTGGGGCTCTATAGATTATATAGTAAAAATTCATGAATTCTTTGAAAATCTACTACTCTGCTCCAAGGTATTAAATAAACTGACTAAGTGCATTATTATGATGAGCAAGAGTGTTTTTACCAAAATTGTGAATTCTATGGTCCCAGGGACAAGGGTTCTGGTGTTGGGAGGCTCTATTGATTATATATTGAAAATATATGAATTCTTTGAAAACCTACTCTGCTCCTAGGTATTAAATAAACTAAGTACATAGTTATGATGAGCACGAATGCCTCTTTTAAAACTATGAATTTTATGGCCCCAGGGTCAGGGGTTCTGGTGTTAGGGGGGCGGGGCTCTATTGATTATATAGTGAAAATACATTAAATATTTGAAAGTTTTCTTCTCTGTCTCTGGGTATAAAGCAGATGAACTACCTTTATAGTTATTATCAGCAAGGGCCCTAATCTTGCAGACTTGTGAATTTCAAGGCCCCAGGGTCAGGGGTGGGATGGGGGCTCTACTTTTATACTGAGAATGAATTTATTGTTTGAAATCTGCTCTTTTGTATTTATAAACCATTTATTTATTGATATTAAGGGAGCCTTTTTAAAATTTGTGCAATGTTTGGACCTCAAGGGTCAGGGGTTTAGGTCACAGTGTTAGGGGCACTACTGATTAGTTGGAATGAATTTTTGTTCCCCTACCCTGCGTATTCAATGGTGCCTCTTTCGAAATTGTGAATGTCACATACCATCTGGCTTAAAACTTTAATCAAATTCAATAACTGGAAAGTTCTTGCATAATGCTCAGGTGACCTATAAGGCCCGTGGGCCTCTTGTTTAATATATTGAATTTTACTTTTCCCAATATGGCGGGAAATACGAACTTCATATTTTAAGATCTTGTAGTATAACAAACAATTATGGTCCCGTTCGCATTTATTATTTGGCTTTTAGGCTGTTTCCTGAGTAAAGAATCTTTTGATCAACCAGTGGCTAGAAAAATACAAAGTCAAGGTCGTCATGAAATTTCGTTTCAAATCATCCTAAATTCTAGAAGTTTTTTAAATGTTTCTGTTATAAAGCTTCATCAAACCTGACAGGGGGTGTTCATCAGTATCCTACCAAGGCCAACAGAGCTAAGTATACTACAAATTGGAGAGTAATGGTATGCACTTGCGATATTGAAAATTATTTATGGCCTACATTCAGTACGCGAACTGTGAGTAGTATACGGTCCCAGTCGGGTTGGTCAACTGAGTGCATTTTTTAAGCAAATGAGGTCCAAAATGCTGGATTCTGATTGGCTGGGGGATAAGTGGGTCAAGGGAGTGCAATTTTGGCCCTGGGGGAAAAGGGAGGTCAACGGAGTACAGGTTTGGGGGGGGGGTCTGGGGGTATAGGTGGGTCAACTCAGTACAGCCCTAACTCTAGGGGCTAGGTGGGTCAGTACATAGCCCCTATATGTCCAATAGGGCGCTTACAGCTTTTTTACTATAAGCTGCTACTACGATTTTGGCAGCGACTCGAGAAGGAGATTATAACGAAAATGTACCTATTACAAGTCCTATCGTGTTACTATCAAAACAAAACAAACCAAAGGGGAAGTTAAATAACTGACCTAAAGATCAGTGTGTCATACTACAGGGTTTGTTGAGAATTTCGCTACCTTAATTCTGTGACACAAGAGTTCCGATACAATATCCCTGACTGACAGAATCATTTACACTGCACTACCCTAAGATGCTTCCAAATAAGTTTTAGCTTTTTGGCCAAATGGTTCTTGAGAAGAAAAAGAAAATGTTACAGTTTACAGACGGACAACACAAAAGCTCACTTGAGCCCTCGGCTCAGGTGAGCTAGTAAATATAACTAATCAAGGTTTTGCTATTCTTGAGATTTTTCCTATGTTTTTGGTTGACCATTGTGGCCAAACCCTACTCCCAGTATGTTACGATTCGAATTTGAATTGTCACTATCCCAGGATGTTTTCATGTAAATAATTGTATGACTGATCAAGGCTTTGTTGTTTTTGAGAAGAAAAATTTTCTTATTTATTCCTATGTAAAGTTCTGGTATGCTGTTGTGTCCCCATCCTACCACCCTGGATTATGATTTTAACTGACTTGACTCTACACTAATTGAGAGTACTTCCATGTAAGTTTTGCCATTTATGGGCAAGTGGTTTTTGAGAAGAAGATTTTGAAAAGATTTCATTTTTTTAATGAAATTTGAAATTATTTATCTTTTGCAGAAGGTGAAGTCCTTCATTTGAATAAACTAGAATTCTTTATATCCAAGAATTCTTTGTGTCAAGTTTGGTTGAAATTGGACTAGTTTTTTCTTGAGAAGAAGTAAAAAAAATGTGAAAAGTTAACAGAGAGACTGATGGATCAAATGAGATCAGGAAATTAAAATAATATTCAAAAAGGATACCTCAAATTTTGAATATTCCTGGTTAATGCTACAATTTGAAAAACAAATTGATGGAGCACAGGTATTTACAAAAGTATGATTTGTACTCTTGTGATCAAAATTAATTATGCCATTGTCAATATTTTTAGGTAGTGAAGGGCTTCCTGCCAGAGCCTTATGGGATGAGACATTGTTATAGTGACCTCAATATCAACTGGTAACTCACTCTCACAATCAATCAATGGAGTTTTGAGACTTCCTCCTGAAAAACATTTATGGACAATGGACCATTTATCAGACATTTTCTGTTTGCAATATATGTTGTGTTTTCTTAAGTTTTCAAAGTAAAATATTTTTTTTCTTTTTTTCTTTAGAAAAAAAAAACAAGTATATACTGACAAAACGTCAGAGATACTCAAGCTGTAGAAAGTCACCTAGGAAGTGTCATTCATATCCTAAAACGGTATAATATGAGGGCTATTGAGTTCAATCTTCTGTTGAATAAAATACACGTACATAAAAAAATTTCTTATATTGAATTTAATGAGAATAAATATAATTAATCGTACTACTTTTTAAGATGAATTTACGTTACTCACTTTCAGGAATATTTTATAAAGTGTATTTGACGTTTCTTAATTCAACGAAATATTTTTTATGATGATAAACTGCAAACTATCTATATGTTTTGTTTTGGTTTTTGTTTGGTTTTTCTTTTGCTTAATGAAGTACATCGAGAGCAATTTAATATACATCAATCTAAATAGCTTGTTACAAGCCTACAGGTATAAACGTTTTTCAAAGTGGGGGGGGGGGGGGGGGCTCCCGACTCGGTTCGGCTCCAAAGAATCCACGTGATCGCAGGTTCATCTGTGCGGCATGTCTAATACATAATTCTTACGAATGCTAAAGAAGTTAAATAGGTTCCGTTACCAAAACTGAAGATAACTAATGTGATATTTTGATCTTTAAGATAAAAAAACCTACGAGGGAGAATTTAACATTAATGTGCTATTATTATACTGTCACTCAAAGTGCACATGAACTTCATTCTCAGGCCCATGAGAAGCAATTCCAATATGGGGTTACAACCATACATTTTCTGGCCATGCATAGTAGATTTTGTTAACGATGGGGTAACCTGCGTCACCTTTCAGAGTAAACAGTGGACTCGTCCTAAGATGCTTTGTCGGCGTCTATGAAAGTTACCTGAGATTCCTACGCAGTGGAAAGTGCGTGAAATCTCTGTATAGAAACTGTTGCGGCTGTGGAGCTTTACTCATTGTTCATTCGCCATAGAAAAGAATCCGACATTTAAAGCTTAATATCTTCGAATATACAGACTTTGTCAAGATAAGCTTAATTTTTGTTTCTAGAAATATTTTTATCTACAAAAATAATATCTTTTCATATATTTTAACTGAGTAAATCGATGACCTAGCATCGTTTTAGATAACTCAAGCCCCTCTAGGGCTTGAGTAATTATGTACATACGACCAATTTTCTTCAAAAGCTTGTGGAAGTTATATATAAGAATGTCTTCCATTTCCTTCTCCTCCTCTTTCTTCGGAAATATAGGAATGAAGAAATCTACATAATCTGAAGCATTTGTTTCCTTTCATGTTACCTAGAAGGAAGCCCCCTTGTTCGGAAACTGTTGTAATACTTCTAGTACCGCATGGAGTTTCAAACCTTTAAAAAAGACACTGTACATTTAAACAAGAGGCCCATGTCCCACATTGCTCACCTGAGTTGCTTTGACCAACTTTTAACTATAAGCATATAAATAGAACCAGAGACAACAGCAAAAGGAGCTTTATCATGCTTCAGAAAAGATTCCCTGATTTACAGAAGCCTTTTTCCACTAACACTGTGATGAGGAAGTCAACCTAGAACTGTCTAACAGGGACAAATACTCCAACTGGGTTTTTCACAAATATTACATTGTGACCTTGCCCTACACCTGGGGGTCATGATTTGAACAAACTTAAAATTTACACTACACTGAGGATGTTTCCCTAGCAGTTCCAAATTTCCTGGCACAGTGGTTCTTGAGAAAAAGAATTTTAAAACATACCACAAAAATTTCACTATTTCTGAATTATCTCCCCTTGAATAAGGGTGTGACCAGCTACAAAGGTGAGAAACGATGGACAAATGTAACAGTGGCAGAGGCTACTGGAAGAGAATCAGGAGAGCCAAAATGAGACTTTATCCACAAGTCACCAGACCTACGCCCTGTCCGACATCTCCAAGATGACATCAAAGAAAAATCTAAAACCAATTAATTGTATATTGGTGAAAAAATTGTTCCCAAGACATTCCTTAAGAATGTAGTTAAAACCAATTAATTGTATATTGGTGAAAAAATTGTTCCCAAGACATTCCTTAAGAATGTAGAGATGCTGAGCGAGATGTGTGCATGGATCCCACAAGATGAGCGTGATGTGTGCATGGATCCACATCAGATGGAGGATTGATTGATTGTATGTTGTTTAACGTCCCTCTGGAGAATTTTTTACTCATATGGAGACGCCACCACTTGCCGGTGGAAGGCTACAAATTTCGTCCTATTCTCGGCACTCAGGGCCTTTGAGCAGTGAGGGATCTTTTTTCGTGCCAGCACATACTGCAACACGGGGCCTCGGTATAACGGTCTCATCCGAAGGACCGGCCTCCACGTCCCACAGTGGGATTCGAACCCGCGACGTATGGGTCATGATAAAGAGGATCAACAAAGAAAATTATCAGTGCCCACTAGGACTCAGGACGCTGTGTGTCATGGGGAAAATACTAAGTGATGTAGAAGGTACAATATAATTTCTGTAAACCAAGTATTATACGCGTGCGATAAATATCCGCGAATTCCGCGAGTAACCTCTGCTCGCAGATATTTTTCGTCGCGAACCAGTTTTTCATTTTCCC
The DNA here is from genome assembly GCF_032062105.1 of Saccostrea cuccullata. Classification (NCBI taxonomy): domain Eukaryota; kingdom Metazoa; phylum Mollusca; class Bivalvia; order Ostreida; family Ostreidae; genus Saccostrea; species Saccostrea cuccullata. The sequence goes on from NW_026930198.1 coordinate 28,080, forward strand.
ATGTTATGATTAGAGTTCTACTTCATCACTGTCCAGTTCATTACAGAACCACATGAGATAGCGCTAGCCTATCTGGCCTCAGTGCGCTTTTATCTGGGCTTCAGTGCAGACGTGTTTATTTTAAGCAGCAGTGATTTTCCCGCGGTTTATTAGTGAACAAAGGATATTGTTATTTTTTATTTAATTGTTTTATTACTCATCATGGCTACTGGCCGTGAAGAGGATGCCCTACTTGGGTCATTTGATGATGATTTAACATCAGATTCAAAGCAAATTTTTAATGCTTTGACTAAAATTCAAAGTACTATGGACACAGTTGCCACGGGCATTAATAAAATGGGGGATGCTTTTTCCGCATTAGCGGCAGCAGGCCCCAAACCTATGGTTACTGACCAGCCTTCCACTTCCAACAAGCGTTCTGCTGATTTAATGGAGGAGGGGGAGGCAGATGACTCTGAGTATGATGATACTGATGATATTAAGAGTCTTTTGGAATCCGGAAATTCCGGAGCCAAACCTGATCTATTGGATGATCAGCAGAGTGGTTCAGTATTAGAAGAAATGGACGCTCTTTTAGATGATGATGATGATGTTGGTTCAGCAATTTCTGAAAAATTGGCTAACATAACCAACAAAGCATTTCTAAACAGCATTCTATTGATGCTGTAAAGAAAAAGAAAGAGTCACACAAGAGGCCAAAGAATTGTGAAAAAGTCATTGTGCCTAAAGTCAACAAAGAAATTTGGCGCCAAATGCACAAACAAGCTTTTACAAAAAAGCGTGACTTAAGATTGATGAATGTTCAGAGTTTGATCACTAAGTCAACTTGTGCAATAGTTAGTGTAGCAAACAAGTTGTTAAATTTGGATGGTCAGAAGCATGATGCAGAAATAAGAAATTGTCTTGATGCAATTTATTTATTAGGCCATGCGAATACCACTATGTCTATGCAGCGGAGAGATTTATTAAGACCAGTACTTAAAAGTGATTATGCTGCGTTATGTGACAGCAATGTCCCGGTTACGTCTCTGCTTTTCGGAGATGACATTCCTAAGTCTCTGAAGGAGGCTCGTCAAGTAGGCAATGTTGGAAGGGATTTTTCAAAAAACGTGAAAAGCTTTGGGTTCAGTCAGAGGAACAAGAGCGATTTTTCTTGGAAAAAGAAGAATCAAAGTCAGCAGAAGAGATTCAAGAAAGATCAGTAACAGAAACTCTGACTGAGGTAAAACTTCAAACTACTACATCTGAAGAATATGCTAGTTTTATAGAAAAAACTATTTTGAATGCTAAAAGAGACATATTACAATTTGAAGGTGGCAGAATCATGCATTTTATAGATCAATGGACTGAGTTCACTTCAGATCCAGAAATATTGAGCATTGTGAAGGGTATTGAGCTTGAATTTATTAGTAAACCAGTTCAAAACATTAATGCAATGCATCAATGCAAATTTAATATGACAGAAAAAAAAGCAATTGATGACGAAATACAAAAATTACTTGATAAAAAAGTAATTGTGGAAAGTGAAGAGGAAAAAGACCAGTTTGTGTCTCCTATATTTTTAAGACCTAAAAAAGATGGTAAATACAGGTTGATATGCAACTTGAAACATTTAAATAAATTTATTCGGTATCGCCATTTTAAAATGGATTTACTGGTGTCAGTTTTAAGAATGATAACACCAAATTGTTATATGGTTTCCATTGACCTAAAAGATGCATATTACTGCATACCGGTTGCAGATGTTTATCAGAAATATCTTAAATTCTATTGGAATTCAAAGCTTTACATGTATAGAGCATGTCCTATGGGCTTATGCATGAGCCCTCGGTTATTTACAAAGGTACTGAAACCAGTTTTTTCAAGGCTTAGACAAAATGGCCATCAATCTGTAATTTACATTGATGACATTTATTTGCAAGGTGACAATGCTCAAGCATGTCAGGAAAATGCAATTGCTACAGCAGAGCATATTTCATATATAAATTAACTGATCTTTAATATCAAATGTATTTCTCACCGGTCATGGTAGCCTAGTGGTAGAGCGTTCGCTTCCAAGCCCGGGTTCGATTCTCGATCGCAGCGCCGCGTCATACCTAAGACGTAAACATGGGTAGTGACTGTTCCTTTGCCAAGCGCTCGGCACTAGTAGTGAAAGTCACAGGTCTTTCGGATATGACCTTAAAAACATAGGTCACGGTAGGCGTTGTCACGATAAAGAACCCTCACTGCTCCATGGGCCTGAGTGCCGAGTATGGATCTAAATTTGAAGCCCTTCACCGGCATCGGTGACGTCTCCATATAAGTGAAAAATTCTCAAGAGGGACGTTTAACAATTTTCAATCAATCAAATTTATTTCTCAAGTAGTTGAAAAAATGAAGACATTCTTTGCTTTTCATTAAATGTATGCAATCGTTTATGTTAACCTGCATTTTTGGTTATTTTTTCTGTGCGAGATTTCCTTTTCCTATCTTTGTCTTTCTTTTTTTTTTTATCTCCCACTCATGATACATCAGCAGAACTAACTAGCCTGAAAAGATTTTTTTTCAAAACAAATGTATTACATATAGCAAACAGGAGAAAAAAAATGACCCTATATAGATTATGAATATGTATTTCCATAAATGAAATTTAAAAAAAAATTAACAAATATGCTCAATAACAGTAGAGGATCTTATAGATGAAAATACTTTGTTTCGGGTCGTCATCCTGCATCAATCGGTGGCCATCGGGATAGACATCAAGAACGATTGATTGATTGATTGTATACTGTTTTACGTCCCGCTCCAGAATATTTCACTGATATGGAGACGTCACCATTGCCGGTGAAGGGCTGCAAATTTAGGCCTATGCTCGGCACTCAGGGCCTTTGAGCAGGGAGGGATCTTTATGGTGCCACACCTGCTGTGACACGGGGCCTCGGTTTATACGGTCTCATCCGAAGGACCGCTCCTTTAAGTCGCCTTTTACGACAAGCAAAGTGGTATTGAGGACATATTCTAACCCGGATCCCCACGGGGCGACATCAAGAACGAAGGGGAGGAGTGTTTACTGAAGGATGGTTTGGTAATACGTACTGTCCATGATGTCAGTAAAAATAAGAATTCCAGTTATTCCTTTCCGTGACATGCAAGTCAATACATGTACCCAAAATAGAATATATCAAGTGTTTAAGGCATTGTGATGTAATTGTGCCTTTAACAAACTTTAGTTTTTATAAAATATTCATCATGTTTAACATGTTCATATGCAAAATTCAAATTTATTAAGACACAACCAGCAGGGATACTGAAATTCATGTAAATTACTAAACATATAGTATACTTTAAATTCCAGAGACCGTGTTCACTAGGCTTATAAATGTTTCTTCTGTCAATTGTCAGTTAGATGTACACGTAAGCCGTCCCGAGAAAAAATGTTTAGGCGTTATCCACAAACAATCGTAAAACGTGATACCAGATAAGTCTTTGCACAATTCAGCCAAAAGTTCTGTTGATATCACATTTCAGTCTGCCCCTTGGTTATATTTCGTTGGTTTATATGTCTCGACATCCCGATCCAGTGATAACACGATGTACTCATGTCTGTTCCTTATCTGTGAAGTTAGATGGATTATTTTATCACTAGGTCTTGTATTAGATACTACATGTATGTCGTTTCCTCAAATCTGTAAGAACACTATTTTTGGCTGAAAATTAACAATGATGTGAAGATCTTGACGCATGGTGACGATTTTCTGCCTCCCACTCCGAATACATGGGTGTTACTTTCTCTCACAAAGTGGTCAATACAATAACATGAAGGCGAGTATAGCTGTGATGACAGCAGGGGGTATACTGTACACTCAATACACTCACGGAAATGAGGTCAAGGTCATGACCAGCACTTTGGAAATAAGGCCAAGGTTATGACCTTAATTCCAAGAAGACCAAATTTCACTGACTGGTCACTGACTTATTCCACGTGAGAGTCGTGATCATGACCTTATTTTGTTAGGTCTGGCCTTGGCCGATCAATTTAAAGAAGGTCAACTTGATGAAAAAGTCAGGACATACATAATAAAAAAGGGGGTAAATTTACAAGTGACAAACATTTGGACCATGACATCATTTCACCAACATTTTGAAAGTCAAGTCCTTTTTATGATATTTTTTTGCGTGAAAAAAAGTTATAGTTGCTATGTATGACACTTGGATAGTTCTTCTCAAATTCATTAAGATTATAGCTTATCATATATCTTAATTCTGTCATTATGGAGTCTTCAACATCAATAAACCCATTGCTACATGTAGCTGCCGAACTATCATAATTTTCTTTGTAGACTTCTGTAGGTAGTAGTCTGATTTTCCGTCATATTAATGTACCCCTCTAGAGTAGTTGCTTTTAATACCACAGTGCTGGTATCACCGGTCTCAGTTTTTAGTCATGGAATACATCTGTTGTATCTTTATTAAAAAAGAGAAGTAGAGTTTGAAAAAAAATGAATTTGAATAAAAAATTAAATGCTGATTACAAATACAATAACAAGTGATATGTATACCTTTCATATACAGGTGTTTGTTCTGATTTTTGAGGATTGTCTTTAAAATTTTTGGAATTTGAAGAATATCTAAAATTGTTAGAAATGCATAAGATAAATTTTGATTATTCTTTGGATGATACAATGATACTTTTTGTTTTGTACTAAAATTAGGAAAAATTTGTAATGCCAATTCAATGTAATTAAAAGCAAAACTAATAAATATATTTTAAGTCGGTACAATTTTGCGTTTTTTGATGCTGATCGCATTAAAACGTAAGATTTGTTATACTCTTAGGTTCGACATCCAAATCAGGAAAATCGAGTTCTCTCTGTAGTTTTTTCCCATTCTTCTTCGAACCTTAAGAAATTTTCAAAACTATTTTCTTTTTTGAAGTGAGAAAACGTTTTCTTCTTTTTGATGAATCGGTGGTGGTTGTTGCTTTGGTTTACATATTTGTATTCTTGGTTGTAGTGGTGGTTTCTGTAGCAGTTCTTTACGAGTGGGTCCCTTGCATTTACGTTCATTATTTTCCAAATTGTCCCTTAATTCAATGTATATGTATAAAAGGCAATGTCGATTCTTTGTTTTATTAATAATTGTATTCATATAAGATGCATGCTTTTCAGTCTTTCTAAATGCCTAAATTATGAATCAAGAGGCCCAAGGGCCTTGAATCGCTCTTCTGATAAATTGTACAACCTATCACTTGTATTTGAAGCCTGATTCAAGCCTCTAGCCCTAAGAATCCTAAGACCAATGTTGCACCACCTGACAAAGTTTGATGATTCTTTGCCAATTAGGACTACTTCTTGGTCTACATTCTTGGAAAACCCAAAATGCATCAACTTACACAGTTTGATTATTCTAAGCCACTAAATACCTAATATACTTAAATATAGCCATAAAATGTCGAAAGTAGGTCACTGTGACCTAATTTTGGTTGACATTCTCCGAAAACCCAAAATGCATCAACTGACAAAGTTTGATGATCCTAAGCCAATAAGTGCCAGAGATACTTAAATATAGCCATAAAATGTCGAAAGTAGGTCACCATGACCTACACTTTAGTCAAAATTTTTCCAAAGATGCATCTGCTGACTAAGTTTGAAGTTTCTAAACCAATAAATACCTGAGATATTCAAAAGTAGGTCATCATGACCTACTTTTTGGTCGACATTCTTTGACAACCAAAGATGCATCAACTGACAAAGTTTGATGCTTCTAAGCCAATAAGTACCGGAAATACTTGAATATAACCATAAAATATCAAAAAGTAGGTCACCGTTACCTAATTTTTAGTTGTCACTCTCCAATAACCAAAGATTCATCAACTGACAAAGTTTGACGATTCTAAGCCAATAAGTACCGGAAATACATAAATATAGCCATAAAATTTCAAAAGTAAGTCACTGTGACCTAATTTTTGGTCATCACTCTCCGAAAACCCAAGATGCATCAACTGAAAAAGTTTGATGATTCTAAGCCAATTAGGACTACTTCTTGGTCTTCATTCTTGGAAAACCCAAAATGCATCAACTTACACAGTTTGATTATTCTAAGCCAATAAATACCTAATATACTTAAATATAGCCATAAAATGTCAAAAGTAAGTCACCGTGACCTAATTTTGGTCGTCACTCTCTGAAAACCCAAGATGCATCAACTCACAAAGTTTGATGATTCTAAGCCAATAAATAACTAAAATACTTGAATATAGCCATAAAATGTCGAAAGTAGGTCAAAGTGACCCAATTTTTGGTCGTCACTCTCCAAAAACCCAGGATGCATCAACTGACAAAGTTTGTTGATTCTAAGCCAATAAGTCCTGGAGATACTTAAATATAGCCATAAATTGTCAAAAGTAGGTCAACGTGACCTAATTTTTGGTCGTCAATCTCCGAAAACCCTAGATGCATCAACTCACAAAGTTTGATGATTCTTAGCCAATAAATACCTAAGACACTTAAATATAGCCATAAAATGTCAAAAGTATGTCACCGTGACCTACATTCTGGTCGACATTTTTCAGAGTCCCAAGATGCATCTCCTGACCAAGTTTGATGATTTTAGTTCTTAAGGTAATCAAAAAATGCCTTTTAAACAATTTGAAAACATATGCCTGCAAAATTCTAAAAGGAGGTCACAGTGACCTACTTTTTTTCTTTAATATATTTTAAGGTCCTAAGATGCTGCAACTTACAAAATTTTATGATTCTAACCCTTTCAGTGCCTGAAGTAATGGGATTAAATGTTTTATAAAAAGGTTACGTCATAAAGTTCAAAAAGTAGGTCACGGTGGCCTACTTTTAAGTTGATGTTGTTCAAGGACCCAAGATGCATCAACTTACTAAGTTTCATGATCACAGGCCTTAAAGTGTCCAAAATATGCTTTCAAATTAATATGAAAACAAATGCCCAGAAAATTAAAAAAGTAGGTCACAGTGACCTACTTTTGAGTTAACATGATGTGAAGTCCTAAGATGCATCAACTTACAATATTTGATGATCCTAGCCCTTATAGTAAGCAAAATATAAACATTTTTATTAATTGTAAATTTAGGTCAACTTTAAAGTGACCTTGAGACCACGCCTTTTGCCCCAGGTCCTGCCTTGAACAATTTTCAATCTTCAACATATCCTGATCGTTGTATGTAAGTTTGGTGAAAGTCTGCCTGGCGGTTCTGGAGAAGAAGATTTTTTAGCAACTAGTACTTTGGGTTTTGTTTTCCTGATTATCTCCCCTTGTTTTAGGGTCCCAACCCTTATTTTAGTATAATTGGTAGCCCTTGGGCCAAGGATACCCTGTGGCAAATTTGGTACTGATTGGCCAAAGGGTTCTTGAGTTATGGCCCATATTATAAAAAGTTAACGCACACCGCACGACGCACACCGCACAAATGGCCATAGCATTAGCTCTTTGAGCCTTTGGCTCAGAAGAGCTAAAAATCTTCTTCTCCTGAACTGCTGGGCCAGGAAAGATGAAACTCATGTTGAATCATCCTCAGGTAGTGTAGATTCAAGTTTGTTCAAATCATGACCCCCGGAGGTAGGGCAGGGCCAAAATGACCGACCGAAGTTTTACATAGAAATATATTGGAAAAATCTTTGAAAATCTTCTTCTCAAGAACCACTGGGCCAGAAAAGCTGAAATTTATATGGGAGCATCCTGGGTTAGTGTGGACTCTAAATTGTTCAAATCATGACCCCCGGGGAAAGGGCGGGGCCACAATGGGGAATCAAAGTTTTACATAGAAATATATAGGAAAAAAATCTTTGAAAATCTTCTCAATAACCAAATCTTCTCAAGAACCACTGGGCCAGAAAAGCTGAAACTTGTGTGAACATGGAAGGATCCTGGGGTAGTGTAGATTTCAAAATGTCTAAATTATGATCAGTAGGTAGGGTTGGGATGTATTATGTATTGCAAGGAGGAAATCTGGTAAAGAACAGAATGGTCAAAGCTTCTCAGGTGAGCGATGTGGCCCATGGGCCTGTTGTTTTTGTAAAATATCGTTCCAGCGCTATTTAATAATTATCTTACCAAGCTCGTCAAATTTGTTTACCGATGTCTTTGACACAGAACTGGCTGTCTATTAAACATGTTAAAAATAATTCTTAACTGTAATTTTTTACAAACATTTACTTTTCTTTTAGATGTTGAGTATTTTCAGGGGAAAAAAAATTCATTAAATAAAAACTCTCCGAGGAAAATTGTAGCATATTTCCTCCCAAGATCTGATATACTTTGTGGAAAATAAACAAAGACGGGGGTAATTCTTGAACACTTTAACTTTTAACGCATTTTCTTGAGGTCAGTTTGAGCAGCATTAGCAACAAGACAAAATCTGTTCGAAATAACAACGTTTGACTGCATGTACATGTATAATGGTCAGATTAATTCTTTGTTTTAGTTTTTGTCCCACTAATCCATGCCCCATCCATACTTCATGGCAAATGCTATGAGTCTGTGGCCATAAAAAGCTTTGAAGAAAAATTTGATGTTAAAACAAAACAAAATGTGGTATGTTTGTGTTAAAGTCGCATCCATTTCTTGCTGCATCACCTTATGCAATAATTGCTGAAAAATCCATTGTTGAAGTAAAATGTCCATTCACTGCAAAAAATAAACAAATATCATCTGAAACTGTTTCATTTTTGAAGAATGTTAATGGTTTTTTAGAACTTGACACATGATCACATGATTACTACTATCAAATTCAGGGGCAGCTATGCTGCACAGAGAGAACCAATTGTATTCTTGTTGTGCACACGTTCAAAGATTTCAAAATCATTTCTGTGCCAAGAGACCAGATATCCATTGGTAACATGCTTGAAATTTCTGTGAAATTCTTTGGAAATGCTCCTCCTCCTACAGTTTTGGTCTGATTTCAATATAACTTGGCTGACAAGTAGACTGCACTAAGATACATAATTCTATGCAATATTTTGCAGTCTAGAAATTATAAAATAATCTCTTATGACTTACTGTATTTTCTTGTTTTTCACGAAGTTTGAAAGTCAGGTGAAATGTAACCTATATCAAAATCTACAGGCACGCATAATACATGCCTAATATATATCAAGCGAATCATGTTCCGCTTGTCAAAGAGCTCATTCAATGTACAGACAGTAATGCACAGTTATTTACGATGTGCTAATTATTAGTCCCCTACCGGTGAAACCGGGGGACTATAGGTTTCCTCTGCGTCCGTCCGTCCGTCTGTCTGTCCCCGTCAGTCTGTCCCACTTTGGTTTTCCACACTTTTTTTCTAAACGCTTGCAGATATTAAGCTGAATTTTGGTATGTAAGTGTATCTTAATGAGTTACAGATCAAGTTTGAATTTCGCTTCGCTTCATTCATTTTGACAGAATTATGGCATTTTGAATATTTTTCATTATCGCTTAATTGAGATCGGGTTCGAACTGCGCTAACTTCCGATAGTCGACAAAAATATGAAGCGAGGAAAGCCGAAAGGACAGTGGAGAAATGAGTTGAATTTTTGTCTTAATGTGGATTATTTTATTAGTTTTAAGGCATTTACAACTTCAAAATCTTTCAGTTTTACCTTGGACATGTCTTTTGCATATTATAAAATGACATCCTGAAGAAAAAGGGGAGCCTGGTAGGGGGCATGTATTGCTTATGCAATACTCTCAGAATGCTTGTTAGATTGAACTTTTTATTTTTATGTAAAATATTACGTCTTCTCCCACAGTGTTATGACTCCATTTTGAAATGCGTCTGATTTTCGTTCCCGATTTCTATATTGATTTGTTAATCGCGTACATATTTATTTCTTTGTTATAATGTGGTATAAGGATAGAGTTGAAACAAAATCATTTTTTTTTAATTGTAATTCAATCTAGTAATTTTTTTTCAACCGGGCTGTGTCTTCGCCGCTTTTCACTGAGTTCGTTTCATGCACTGCTAATGTAAACACAGATTATCAAATCAACAAGCATTCTGAGAGTATTGCATAAGCAATACATGTCCCCTACCGGGCTCCCCTTTTTCTTCAGGATGTCATTTTATAATATACAAAAGTCATGTCCAAGGTAAAACTGAAAGATTTTCAAGTTGTAAATTTCTTAAAACTAATAAAATAATCCACATTAAGACGAAAATTCAACTCATTTCTCCACTGTCTTTTCGTCGCTTCATATTTTTGTCGACAATCAGAAGTTAGCGCAGTTCGAACCCGATCTTAATTAAGCGATTATGAAAAATATTCAAAATGCCATAATTCTGTCAAAAATCAATGAAGCGAAGCGAAATTCAGACTTGATCTGTAACTCATTGAGATACACTTACATACCAAAATTCAGCTCAATACCTGCAAGCGTTTAGGAAAAAAGTGAGGAAAACCAAAGTTGGACAGACTGACGGGGACAGACAGACGGACGGACGAACGCAGAGGAAACCTATAGTCCCCCGGTTTCACCGGTAGGGGACTAATAAAAGGTGTTATTGCTTTGAAGTAACTCAGGTGTGGCCGGATTAGAGGAAATAATTACCATTAATTATGAGCAGTTGGGACCAGTACGGCCGTTCGGAATACAGAATAGACAGTATCCGGACTACACAGAATTTTTTTTTAATGAATTTGTTAAAAAAGTGCATGGGACTAAAATCTATAGACGGAATGGACAAAAATTCACAGAGTACACAGAGTCCGGATTGGACGAATTTTACTGTATAATCCAGTAGAGCTACAGTCTCGACAGAGACTTCTGGTTAAATCTTATCCTAATCTCACTTTTATTTATTGATATAAAGATCTGTCAATTTAGACACCCAATTTAAATGTTGAAAATAATTTTAGACTGTAACACAATAATAACGAATCAAATGCTTTTTGTCATTCTGATTTTCCAAATGCAGAGAATTTATACTTATCTGCCCTTGCTTGAACATTATGAATGAGAGGAAGAGCTGACATCATATAAATGGATCTAAAATTAAACTGGATGAATAACAACAAGAATCAAAACATTGTACCCTTTTATCTCAAACACCTTCAAAATTAACCCTTTTCAGCTATGTTACGTTTTTATGTTCATTGCTAAAAGCGATGGCAACCAACTCAATGATATCTATTCAATAATACGTCGTCGTTATATCTAAATGTTGAGCCGAAGATTAAAAAAGTGTTTTCATCTATATGCGCAAATTTTGCATAAATTCTTCTTTATATGAATACAAAAGGTCTGCTTAATTAAAGCGCACGTGGTACCCATGGGATTTCGAATTTATTTGTTGGAAAACCTGGTCTCCAAAAGCACATACATGTTATCAGAAACTTGAGCATCCTTTTGATGTCAACTTCAGAAGTACATGTGTATGCAATCTGAACGGGTTTAAACAATAAAGCATATGACCAGGTATGGAATTTACGATATACCTTAGTGAGCTTGAAATCTGCTCATTTGTTTACCCTGACTTGCAAACGATGTCTTGATGATAAAATCGATGTCTGCCATTAGACCTTCCCCTTGTTGTTGGTAACCGTCATAAACAATGTCATAAAGTATGTTTTGAAAATTAGACTGCATAAAAAGTCCTTAGTCTGAATGCCTCAATTTCATAACATTGATGCGTAAGTAATGGATCATCTGGGGATACATGCAACCAAGTCCTTCAAGGTGTTACAACTCTTATAACGCTATAGGTCTGAGACAGAGCTTTCAAAGATGTTGGTGTTGATCTCAGTACAGTAAATGTACTTAGAAATTCTTATTTGAACTTTGAGACATATTTGCAGTAATCAAATCTCTTAGAAGACAAATGGATAGTTCATAAAACCTTAGAAACATGTAGTTAATCCAATTTGTGAATATGCCACTTGGTTGTTTACTGATATGAAATCTAAAAAGCTAAATCTACATAGTGGAAGTCGTTCCTGAGTTTAATTATCGATAAAATAATTGATGTTTTAAAATATTTTCATCACTTCCTTCATTCTGTTGGATGGAAATTGTTTATACGTTGTTTCGTAGAGATCAATAAGTACAAGGAATCTAAATGGCCCTTCAAACTGGTCAGGTGCAAATGCAGTGTATTATTAAAATGTTTTACATTCTGAACAATACCAACAACATCTAAAGTGTAAGGAATGTTGACCTGTACTTCAGAGTCCCTCTTCTTTCTTTGAGATTGTTAGTTAATTTCATTATACGCTTCCGACAAAGTTTGAAGATCACCACTTTTTTT
>NW_026930199.1:0-40810 GCF_032062105.1 Saccostrea cuccullata
AAAATCTGCGCCATAGTTCCGCCACAGTTAAAATATTAGAGCCAGAGTAAGATCGTTGTTTCAGTACGATAAATATATGATTTTTTTAGATACACTTTTAAACCTCAAAATTAAGTACCATCTTCAACTAAATTGTTAATTAACTCTAATAGGGCCCATTGTTTTGCTTGTACAATCAATTATCTTCTAGACCTCGCTGGACACTTGAAGCCGTTTTTCACACTTCACGGTAATTACAAAGAAAATTTAAAGTATCAATTAATTTGTTCTTTTAAATAATGCTCTGCAGTTAACGAGATCTCTAACATTGCACTTACAGAAAACATCGTTTGCGTTTTATCTGATCCACCAAAATTTAATTCCTCTGCCCTTTTGTGAACACTGTATTTGTATATTTACCTTTTGTAACCTTTCTTTTTTAAATTAAGGATTAAATAATTAAAACCTGTTACTGCTGATACTTTTTTCCTGATTTTATAAGCAAATATCTATAATTCATTCAGTACGAGTGTGTGTTTATCGGTATTTCTATTTGAATTGAATATTGACTCATAATTGCTGTGTGTTTTCCAATTTATTTCTTGTTTCCTTCGCAAATTTTGTTGCGCAATGGCGGGGAATATTAAAACGCGCGATTCTTGCACCACAGTTAAATTTAAAATAATAGAGACCCATCGTGAAGGTGGAACAAAATTGTGTATCTCATGGTCCCTGTCCCTCTGGGGCTTGAAGGATGGGGCAAACACCACTAAAATTAGTGCAATCTTTTAAAACCCTCTTTAAAAACCCTCTTTACTCCTTGAAATCAAGCAGTCAAACTGTTGGCATGAATGATTCCTCTACCAAAATCGTGAAATCCAATGCCCTAGGGTAAGGGGTTCTAGCGCTAGGATGGGGTTACTTATATATAGATTTCATAGAAAAGATGCATTATTTTTTTCAAAAATCTCCTCTCTCCTGCGTATTAACTAAACTAAGTACACACATAGCTATGATGAGAAAGAATGCCTCTTTAAAAATTGTGGATTTTTCGGCCCCTGGGTGTTAGATTTGACTCTATTGATTATAATAAAAAAATAAATAAATAATAATGAAAATGCATTAAATTTTGAAAAATCATCTCTGCTTCTGGGTGTTATATATTAAATATCTAAGTACATATTTATTACAAAAAGGATGTCTCTTCCAAAATTGTGATTTTCATGGCCCTTTGGTCAGGAGTTCTAATATTAGGGTTAGGCTATACTAAGTAAAAATGCATTATTTCTTTGAAAATCTTTGTCTCAACTCAGGGGTATTATTTTATTAGGAGAAATGCATTGTTATGATAGGCAATACACTTCGCCCCAGTGTCAGTAATTCTGGTGAAGGCGGAGGTGGACTGTATTGATTATATAGTAAAAGTGCATTAATTCTTCGAAATTCTCCTTTTTGGAAGTTCACAAACTAAAAATACACAGTAATAATGTTAAAGTTGTCTCTTAAAGAATTGTGAATTTCATGGTCCAATTGAAGGTGTTCTGGTTTTAGGATGAGGGTCTTTTGATTATTTAGTGAAAAGACATTAATTTTTAGAATATCTTATTCTCTGCTCCTGTGTATTAAATATTAAACTATTTAAGTACATACAACTGTACGTACTATGTGAAAATATGGCTCTGTCAAAATTTCGAATTTTAATGACCCTACGTCGGGGGTTCCGGTCTTAGGGTCGGGTTCTATTGACTCTACAATGAAAATGCATTAAGTCTTCGTAAATCTTCTTCTCTGCTCCTGGGTATATAACCCATTAACCACATGTCTGTATATAGTTATGATAAACATAGATGCCTTTTCAATAATCATAATTCCATAGCCCCTTTGGCATGGGTACTATTGATTGTATAGTTACATGTATTTAATTCTTTGAACATACTGTAGATCAATAAATTTTCGCGACACCGTATTTTCGCGAGACAGTCATTGACTCTTTATTAGCGAGACAAAATTTTCACGAATTGTGGTTATTGCTCTATATAATTTTAAGGAATACTATTAAACGCGAGAATTAAATTTTCGCGAGCATACGGTCTCGCGTAATTACGCGAAAATAAAGTTCTCGCGAATAAATAGTGATTTACAGTACATGCAGAGTTATGATGAGCATGGTTTTTTTTTTCTAAATTGTGATTTTTATGGTCCCAGGTACTGATGTACTGGTGTTGGGCATGGATCTATTGATTATACTCATCAAAAAAGAAATGCATAGTAGAAACAATAATCTGATACCCAATTTCCTTTTACTATATGAACAGAGGGAACCTTTTATTCTCATATAACAAAAATCCTTTCTGTGTGTTCTGATAAAAGAAACATTGGTACTCTTTGATTATTTAATATAGGAGTGAAAAAAAAATTCTTCACATGATTTAATGTTCAGAAGCTTATTTCAATACTTTTTGCCAGTAAGCATAGTTTTGTATTGTAGATGACTGGTGGTAATACTGAGCGAATGAACACCCTTAATTTCCTATGTGTACAAATTTTAACACAGTAACAATTACACTGGTTTTAATGCTGCTGATAATAATTTGTACATGTATTGTTTGATAAAGTTAATCGGTGAAACTTTCGTGAAAGGTAAAAGGGAGGGCGTCCGAGTCGGAGTCTTAATTCTACCATCAAATTGTTGTCATGTTTTCAAGTTTAAATCAAAATATACATGTAGGGTGACTTGAGGTCACCATATTGATACGATGAATTCACGTTTGTGCCTTAAATGCCTGAAGAGTTCATGTAATGTTGTATAACAGTACTGCACAAAATGATGAACTATTTGCTAGTCCCGAGATCCTAATTGCGCGTACGTTTTATCCTCCTGCTAAACAAAATATCCATTGCAAGTACACTTTGTGATTGAAGCATTGAAAGAAAATGTCAGCAATTGCTTTGGCCTGAGTAAAAAATAATGTAATATAACACTTAAAATATCTGTTTTAAAAAGAAAAATGAAACACAGGTAAATACTGTTTTACGTGACTTCATTCAAAATTGAATTATCAATATACACTGTATTAAAACAATTAAATGTTTTCTTGAAATTTACCGCTTCAATATTTTCAGAAAAGATTTACCTAATTATGTTATATATTTGCAATGGTTGCAACCATTAATTCACGTATAAGCATCTTTGCTACGTGAATATTGACAAAAGAGTCTGCTTCTTCAGAAACTTTCGATCGGTGGCTTGAATTTAAAATTTAAATACCAATCCATCTATATCTCCTTTAGAGATTATACAGATAATCGAGATTCTATGGACTTGTTATCGGTTTAATGGGGGGTTTATTTTATAAGAAATAATGGAGAACATATTCATTGGATGTAAATTGTCAAGATGAAAGTGGTTGCTCTGGACTCTGGAGTTGTTGTGTCATTGTAGATCACAGGAGTTCGCGTAGCTATCAATTTTACCGAAATTTTCAGTAAATAAAAAATACGTAATATCTATAATAATAACACGAGTTATTATTATAGGTATTACGTATTTTTTTATTTACTGAAAATTTCAGTAAAATTGATAGGTACGCGAACTCCTGTGTTGTAGATCATGGTTATCTACACACTGTAATTGAGACATGATCAATCATGTTCAGGTTTATCACGTCCAACTATGTGCACCAGACCGTGACGGAGGGTGAAGAATTTTTCTCTGCTAATACTCTTCTTGTCCAACTCTTCTTCAAGCCTAGTCCGGGGTTCCAAATAAAACTGTAGATATAAACATATGTTATTTTTTTAATAGATTCATTATGAAATTTAAAAGTGTCTTTTAAAAAATCATGCAAAATTAACAATGTATTACTTAATCGAAATTAAATGAGATGATACATGTAGTAAAGTTACTACAAAAGTTTGAAGAGAATGTACCGTTGCACATAAATATGTTGTGAGATAAAAAAAAGTTCATACAAATGCGCCCTCCTATTCGAGATAGATCTACATCTATATGTGGTGGGCTTGGATTTCAAAGAAAATTAACACATTTATAAGCCCTTAAAAATGTCAAATAAAACAATAATTTTAGATATGTCTATTTTCTATGTAGAATTAATAAGTATTACTTTTTGTATGAAGTTTTTTTTTTGCCAGATCTTATTTATTTAGAATATTCCAAAGACTTTAAAAAAAGAAAATCTACCTCTATGCCTTGCCAAGGCCAAGTGAAGCGGAGTGCATGTATATACGGAACATTAGCTGCAGATCTAGATCTGTGGCTTACTAATCTGCAGAAGATTGTTATGGACGACCAGAGAGCTACAGTACAACTTATTCAAAAAATTGCATATTTATTGCGCACAATAAAATGCGCTTTTCTCAACTAATATCTCCATATTTTTCAAACTGCCGTTTCAAAATATTACTAACCGTGTGCTCATAACATATTATTTATTATTATACTTCTGTTAAAATGTTTCCTATATAAAGTTAAGAAGGTAAAATAGCTATCTTTTATAGTTCAGACATAGCAAAGCTATACCCCGGGGTATAGTTTTTGCTATCCACCCTCGGAGAATTTTCATGCAATTTTTGCCTCCAATTTTGATTTCCAGCAATAAATCTATTGACTGATGATGTCATAATGATTTCAGTAGCATTGTGACGTCATCAGGATTTCAGATTATTCTTGCAGCATTATCTTACTCCCAAAAAGATCTTGGGCAAGCCCTCGGGGAATAGTTCCTGTCGCGGGTTTGATAAAAGAGCTATCCAACTCACAGCCAGTGGATAAGTGTATACTATTTCCAAAATACAAATTATTCGTTGAAAGGATTTAAAGAGCCTCCTTGGACATGAAATTGAAACTATTAAAAATTTCGCCCGATTAAACTGCCATTTTTGTTGCCAAAATAATTATGTTCAATAGGCTTCGTGCAGATGTCAACTATATATGAAATTAGTTTATAGATTTCTAAAACATTGATTGAAATCGATTGCAAGTAGAGGTAGAAATTTTGAGAAATGAATCAAGAAACAAGCACAGATTATTGTGTGCAATGGATAGACAATTTTTAATTTGGGAGGCATTGTAGCTCTGTGGTCTGTCAGTATTTCTTTTGCGGAGAGCAACAGTTCTACAGCTAACGGAGCATAACAACGACAGAGAACCAGATTAACTATTTATTTGTTCATGGGAGGTGCAGTTTGTTTGATACATCAGGTGAACTTTTGTTTACATTTATTTATCTAATCTTAATGTGATATTTTACAAAATATCTTTTAAGGAATTTCTTGGATTTGCATAGCAAAACGACTCAAGAATTCTCTAATTTTTTTTCCAAATTTATCTTCTCGAACTCTTCAGTACACGAAGGAAAAAAAACGGTGTGTACATTGATTGAAAGTGGCAGCAATGTCGGCTGGTGGTTGTGGTTTTTGTGAAGGATGTAAAATAGGCGATACAAATCTCATAAACCGAAATTTGAACTCTAGGTTACATATTTGCCCAAAGGTATTTAATACTGTACAGAACAGGTGTTAATATGATCACATATTAGCAAAATAAAAAGAAACTGTCAAAAACACAGAAACGCGCTTGGTCGGGAATAGTTGCAGAAACGTAGCTGAAACTGTATGTAGTTGAAAGTTTATGGTAACAAAACAACTGAACACCAGAAACACAAAAGATGATGAGTTTTACTGTAGAGCATGTAGAATGGATGCATTGATTAGTAGTCCCAAACTTTTGTCTCTAAGTTTTCATGACCCTGTTCCCAGGACAGAAAGAGGTTTATGAAAGCCTGGTACATATTATGTTTATGCTGTAACCACCGCCTAGGCCAGTAATTAAGCTGAAACTAAAGTGGAAGCATCCTGGTGGTAGTTTATATTCTAGATTGTTCAAATCATGACCCCGCGGGGTAGGGCGGGGCCACAACAGGCGTTACAAGGGGAAAATCTGGTAAAGAACAGTATGACCAAAGTACCCAGGTGAGCGATGTGGCTTCAGGTAATATGGTTTTTTGACCCTCATTATATACAGGTCTATGTTTGCTCTACTCCTGATCTGTATTGTTTGAATGGATTTTGAGCTTGAATACTACTTGTTATTTCAATATATTTCTTTTTCCCTTTGACAGATTGGACACAGTAATAATCATAGCTTTAATGATGGCTACTAACATTAAAATTAAACGAAATGAAATACTAAATGAAAGTGTAACGGACCTCTCGTGTCATTTTGAACGTTCCCCAGTGAATACCTAAGGCATTATTTGCTCTGACATCTTCAAATATTTTTACAGCCTCCTCCGGGTTTACATGCATAGGTCTCATAAACCACCTATATCAAAAATGATATTTTGTCAGCCATCATAAAAATGAAGAGATAGAAAGGGAGAACGATCAAACTTGTCAGATGCCTACTTTTCAGCTGATATTAAAATTTAGCGACATATTACAATATTTTCTGAATTCATGGATCATAACTTCATAAGTTCCTTTTTGTAATTTCACCTTGGATAATAGGCTCCAATTGGAATTGCAGCAAAGTCTACAGGTCCGTACTTTCTTCCAATTTGTTTAAAGCCAATACAGTATCCTGTGTCTCCGGCAAAATAGAAACTCTTCCTTGGTCCCCTTACTATCCAACTACACCAAAGAGCCTAAAAGATCAACTGTACTATTACAAATCATCATTTTATATCGAGTAATTCTTTACTGGAAAGTAGACATGTATAGTAAGGTTTGTTGTGGGCTACTGTATGAGCAAGTACATCTAGTTCTATACTCAAAGATAATTCCATTCAGAAATGTTTCAAAACGTTTTTTTTAATTTTATTTTGATTTGTATGTGATAGGTATACCTTCGAAAACAAACATTTATTTACCACAGTTTAACGTTAACCGTTTTACACTTACTTATCTGTTTTGGCTTTAAAACAATAGTATCCTTATCATACCATTTACCTTCATAGTATCAAGTAATATGCGTTCGCATCGATGTTGACAGGGAACGCTGACAAACTTAAAGTCTGGTCTTCCAGGTAACTCCGCTTCATCCCACCACGACAATTCGATCACATTTTGACAGCCTGCATTTAACATCCATTCCTTCGTTCCCACCGCTACAAACCAAGTGACCTTATCTTTGAATTTTGAATTAAGACTCTGAACACTACCATAGTCTAGGTGATCGTAGTGGTTATGACTGATAATAACAGCATCTATATGTGGCAGATCCTCTATTTTACAAGGTGGAGGACGATACCTTTTGGTCCCATAAACTGGACTGGGGAACACCTATCACGGAATATTGGATCGGTGAGAATATTGACCCCATCCATCTGTACCAACACACTGGCATGTCCTATCCACATTATTTGCATCTCAGATGGTGGTGGGTTCCGTAATTTCTCAAAATCAGGGATCTCCACTGGTAGGGTTTTATCCAATTCCTGTCGTGAAAGTTTGAAATGAATACATTTTTATGGCTGGTTTTAAAATAGGTGCATCTTCTGGTGTAATATAAAAACATGTCTTTTTAATCACACTTTCATCGGATGGATTAAGCAAAACAAAAAACACAAGTGCTTTTAATCATTGCAAAGATATCGGGAATGTGTATATATACCATCTGTACTTACTAAATGTGTAATAAAGAGTTTGATTACAGTTTGCTGAAATATTGATAGATTACTGTAAAATCACGTATTTTAGGGGGTAAAATTATATAATTTAGGGTAAAAATGTATTGATTTATGGAGATGTGACTTAGAATTGTTCAGTAGTCATATACATTGTTTATATGTACAAAGTAGCAATTCATGGTGTACATAAATTCAAGGGACTCTTAGACCTTCAAAACCACGAAATTAAAACCCCACAAAAATAAGTGATTTCATAGTAGACCTTTAAAGAGATCCTAAGTGAACACTCAAGAGTTCCAATTCAACAAAAATTTCTTGAAATTAAAATGATATGCTCAAAGATGTAAAATGAATGAATTTAATTTTTTGCATGATATTTTTCCCATTTAAGCAAATACCAGTGATGTTTCTTAATTAATATATACATGTACCTATTAGCCGTTGTTTTAAATAATGCAATATAATCTGAATATGTACATCTTTATGTCATAGGATTTTCTAAACCCAACCAAACCCCCAACCTAAAAATTATTACATTATGATTTTTTTTTTTTTTTTGACATTTTAAAATATCAGCATTGAATTAGTATAGACCCTCTGATTTGGAATTTTGCTGAAATCTTCACATCTCATCAGTTTGAAGAGATTTCTTAACCCAGGTGTATCTTCCCATGTGTCAAAAGGATTTTGATATCTGCCATTTTTGTATATTGGACGGATAAGTTCTTCATCTATACTATTCATTGTTTTCTGAAAAAAATTAAGAAACACAAATATAATTCATAGTGCTTAACAGATGAAAAATGAATGCATTTTCTTTATTTCATGAAAGACTCTTATTATGCACTCATGACACAATATTTGCATAACCTTAGCAAATTAAATTACTTTTTCTTAACAATACCGATACAGATAAACATAAAGCGAATAATTTACAGCTTTGAAATGAGAGGCTTAAAGTATGAATAACGGGGGGTTTTGCCACTCATATTTAAAAACTGCAGATATACATATTTTTAGACGTCGTCAGATAAAGATTAAATAAAGATATCACTTAACTAAATGTTGGGGTAGGAGTGGACAAATGATTTTTAATAAGAAACTTTTGATAGCATGGACAATTTTATGATACTTCACAATCTACATTAACAAACATCACATGACAGCTTTTCTTAAATAAAGATGTTAGTCAACAGAATGGATAAACTTTTTCCAGGTAAACTAAAGGGAATGCAAACATTGGAGCCTTTTTGATAACATGTTAAAGTTGAATGAATAATTTATTTAGGTATGAATATGCATTCAAAGTGGCATCCAATCGAATTCATGTCCTATAACTGGCACACCTACCCAAATGACTTCATTTATCTTGAGAATTTATTATGGGCCTTTTCTTTTATTGATTGTAGGAAACTAACATCAAAATAGTGTATGTAACACCCAGTGGCATGTGAAAGTGTCCAATCTTGACGGGGTTTCCATATTAAGTATTGATAAGACAACTGTGTATTTCATCGGTGAGGATGAGACTGGGATAAAAAAAGGTAAACCATTTGGTATGAAACTAACTTACGAAGAAAAAAAGTGGGTTTTATAGTATACTTAATTAATTATTAAGCAGAATTTGATATAAATCAATTTGAGCAATCAAGCGGTAAAGGACAAATTATTCATAAACAAAGCTTGGTAATTTAAAAAAAATTGTTTTAAATTTTTAGTGTTAGCTGACTTAAGGTTTAATTGTGCTGATATTTGTATGTTTCAATTTATATATGTATTTTTTTATCCTTATATTGCCAGGCAGTTACATTAGTATACAATAAAAGTAGTAAAAATAGTTTAATTTCAAGAAAGAGATACTTGATGGATGCATAAAAGGTAACATATCGTATCGTAATACACCCTTTAAATAAAACAAACTGTGGTAATTCTTTTTACATGTCATTGCTTAAATCTGTACATGATTTAAAACGAGTATTCGACTGATTATCATGTAGGATAAAATAAACAAATAAATAAGTTTTCTTCTGTCGGATAATTTATAGTATAGTAAGACATACGTATAGCTAATTCATAACTTCTGAAGTTTGATTTTTTTGGAGGTGACCTTTAAAAGTTGGCCAATTAATTTGTACGTTCTAAAATTTTGAGTTTGCATAATACATGTAACCGTCATTTTTGGGAAGCGACTGTGATTCTATCACTGATGTGACCATATCCAAAAAGAGGCAGAACTGAAGGGAAAAGCTCGGGGTCATTATTATTTTCAGTTATTTTTGTTATTTGTTTTCCAATCACATTTACTCCTTGTTCGGGTGACCATAAAAACATTATACAGCTATCATTTAGCAAATCAGGCAAAGACACCTACATACCTTGAGGTATGCAATGCTTAGGCTTGTATAAGGAAAAATTATGCGTATTCAAAATATCTGTCAGAAATAATATTTTAGGATATTTGGAGTTTTTACTTTCCGCAGACTATATATCGATGAATTGAGCAACAGAAGAAAACACCTAAATATATATTTGAAATCTTCGTTATTGGATTCAAATTGCAAACCTAAAACAAGAATATAACAAATTGAATATTTATTTTTATTAAGGATCATAAACCCTCTGCTCACTCATATAAAATGTTGCTTGAGCCTTGATTATTTTCCAAACGAAATGTAATTTATAGGTAAAATACAAACAATTATAACATAGCTTGCGGGCCAAAATTGGCAAATTCATAAAGGAATAATAGTTAAGAGTTATCCCTCTTATCAGAGTATCAATGAACCTTAGACAACCAAAGATACCAAACATGTATAATATACCAGATGAGATAAAGCTAAGAAAACTCTTTTTAAAAAGTTACCTTTTGACGATTTCAGCCTTTTTACATAAGTTTTTCGTGGACAGTATGGAGTCGGGATCGTGAAAAGCATCAACATTGAATCTGTCAGGGAAATATCTTGTAGGATTTGCACCTGTATATATGCAAATTGTTACACCAAAAAACTATTAAAAGAGGTGATGTCACTGTTGACTGATTGGCCATTAAAACATTCAAATGGGGCTCCGCCTCTCAATTCCTTGAATTGTTCTGTAAAACATTATTACCCTCTCATATACTTCCAAAAAAGGTAAGATAAGTAATACAAATATTTGTATATCAGAGAGAGAGAGAGAGAGAGAGAGAGAGAGAGAGCACATGGTTTGTTAGCCTATGGGCATTGACCAACAAAGAGTTCCCTTGACAACAAATCAATACAAAAACTTAGACTGGAAGTTGAAAAAGATTGGATTGTTACATGATTGTAGTAGGACAAAACTGAAAGTTTCTTATATAATATATTCTTATTTCATTTTTAAAAAGTTATATAAATAGGTGATGAAGTTATTAGTAAGACTGTTTTCGATTTTAAGATACTAGTATGCTGTTGAATGTAAAATATATCATAAAATTTTAAAGCTTGACTATCTATATAGAGTTAGAACATCTCTTTAAAATAGTATTAATATAGAGGGTGAATTTAGAGTAAAAAAGACCACCAAACAGATTTTTTATTTTGAAAATTTACCTACTTATTTTTCATTAAATAAATATCATCATAATGCACATGCACATTTGAGATTTTGAAGTGGTAATCAAATAGAAAATTGGACTTTAAAAATTCATAATTATTTATTTCGTAATCTTTTGAAAAGAAACGGAAACAGGAGTAAAAATTATTAAATCTAGACCTTGTTTGAGTATTTTGTCTTGCATATGTGGCAAAAAACTGGCATTTTAAATGTTATTTTACATTATTTTTTCAATTCTTGTTTAAAAATTTTACAATGGGAAAAAAATATATAAAGCACGAAAATTCCCCAAAATTCACTTTTTAGTCCGCCTAAGTCAATTCTGTAAAAATATATCCAGAAGGATTTTTCTCTTATGAATGCTAGATTTTGACCCAATAACTTTTTAAATTTATTTTGAAGTGACCCAATATATTTTTTTTAATTTATTGTGTTGCACTCCTGACATCTAATATGTATTTTTTTTATATACCACGCTTGAAAACGGGAGGTTTAGTGTTCGGGGTGTCCGTCCGTCCGTCCGTCTGTTACACTAATTGGAGTACCCATCTCTTATCCGAAACTTAACACTTAATAAAATTTAAGATACTTTCACAGATTCTTTGTAACATATATAACACAAAACACATTATAAATTTATGAATACGTCTAAGCATGAAATTAAGTGTTTTCTTCATACAATTGGAATCCTTAAGATATGTGTTGCACTCTTGACTATAGAAATACAATGTACAGATCTGAAGCACAGACAGATCCTCTAATTAAGGTCCTCCGCTCAGGCGGAAGACCTTCTACTGATTCTGATGGTTAAGATTATTCCCTATTATTCTTTTTTTTCCTAGACGCCAACTTTGAGACCTCGTAACTTGCTCATTTTTAACGGATTTCGCTCAAATTTTCAGAGTTTTTGGACGTTACAAAACTCAAAAAAAATGTTTTCATACATTTCAAAAATTTCCTTCCGCTTTCGATTTATTTCCCTTTCAATGAAAATTTGGTACTGTTCGTTTCCGACCAAAAGGCTCAGAAACGACAAAAGCTGGAGCAGAATGTCTACTGCATTTAAATACTAGATGAATTGAAATTGTGCCTATCGGTTTTTCTTTTTCGATTTCTGCGCTCCAAACGGTGCTAGATAGGGGTCAAAAATGAGAATGCCTAAAAGCGCCAAATTTTACAAATATTTCCTTGTGTATCTTTTAAACTAAAAATAATTTGTTAAAACATATTTCACAAATATTGTGCATAATTTTAAGATCTATCATTTTACATCATTAAAAAGGGGCTGGCCCCTCAAATTAGGGGTCAAGGGGGCATGAAAATTTTTGCATTATAACTCAAAAACGATAAATATTTCGATATGGTTATTGATTTGAAATGGGTTCTTTAACATCTTATTGATCTCATGAAAACGTTATTTTGTTCGAATCTTGTGTTATTGAATGAGCTGCAAACTTTATGTACAGGTAACTGATTAATTTTATACGGCAAGTGAAGAATTCTTTATGCGTACGCGTATAACACGTATAACCGAAATAAACTGGATAAGAATAATATACTTAACTAAACTGAATGTTAAACTTTGTTGAAATAAAGTTTTAACGTATTCTCTAGCTGGATGTCATACAGATTATTCAGAGACAACTTTCTCCTTGTATTTAGTTTTGAATTACAAAACGGGGGATAGAAAAAACTTATCATCTCTCATTCGATTGAGACTCAATGTTGCATTATTTATAAAAAAAAATCAAGCGCAATTAAAATCATTCACTGTCATTTTATTCATGCATCGTAAATTTTCCTCGGACCTTGACTTTGTTTACAGTTGTGCAACCTGTTTATCGATCGCGCATGCATTGACCTATATACATTCCGGAGGTCAACATTACCGCTCTTTGATTTTTACGCGAGTCCCAGAGTTATCTAAAACGATGCTAGTCAACGATTTACTTAGTTTAAAATCAAGAATTTGTTATTTGCATAAATCGTAAGAATATTTCTAGACACAAATATAAAGGTTTTCTTGAACATGTACGAGTATTAAAAGATAAAATGTCTGATTCTATTCTTTGACGAATGAATAAAAGGCGCTGTGATTTTGCTCAGGTACAGATGATTTCTCTGGACGAGTCCATCGGTTACAATGAAAGGTGACGCAGGATGACCTATCGATAACTCTGCCAATTTTGATAGTGATTGTAACTGCACATGTACATAAATTAATGTTGAATTCTACCCTTGTGAAGTCCATTATAGTTTCGTTATTTTAAAAAATCGGGAATATCACTACTGCAACTTAATTGTTTTTAATTTGAACGCATGATTCTATATTACTGGAAAGGTACACATTTTTTTAGGCGCCGTCGTCTCCCTCTCAACTTTGAAGTAATCGCAATCGTTATATGTATACGGGCCTATATAGTTATTCTAATTGTTCTTAATTTATTTCAGAAAAAATTGCGATGTTGTTAAATTAGCAACTACAAATAAATAGGACAAATGCACACAGTAAATTGTAAGTGGAAGTGACGTTTTCAATTCTCATGAAAATCGAAAATATAATTAAGTATCTTTGAGTTTTGCATAATTTGCTACATAACTAATCATTGTATTTTTCCGAATGATATGCTCATAAATTTCTTTTATTTCCTCAAATAAAAGGCTGAGAATATCACAATGACACGATTTTATGTGCATGTACTTGATATTCACTAAAACTACATGCTGTTTTACACAGAAGAGCACCCAACATGAGCTTTAAGAATACGAGAAAAAAAAAGAATAATTAGAATTTCTTCTAACAAATGCAAAATTTCTTCCTGTAATTTCATACAAATATTCCAAGCCTTTCTTTCGTGTTTATTGGACTAAAAGAGATTCAATTATTAAATTTCCTCTCATTGCGATAAGTAACCCCCTGAAATGATACAATGCTTTCCTTCAGAGTCGAGAATGGCAGGTCAGGGCTGGTGTTGAAATCCATGATGATTAATCCATAACCTATTATAATATTAACCAAAAATCATACGCGATATTGTTTTTAATTCGCAGGTTGTCAAATAAATTTAAGAAAAGGTCGAAGTGTATACATGTACTACATGTACTAGTTTTTTTTTTTTTTTGGGGGGGGGGGGGTTACCAGTTTTCGCTGCATTTGATTTCCTTAATTTTGCATTGCATTTCCGACAATTAAACAATGTTAATATAATATAATTGGTGACAGTAACACAAGTGATTTATAAAACGAAAGTCAAGCAATAAAACGTTAAAGTTTGTATTTTGAAAAACAAATCAAGTCAAGTCACATAAAACAAAGACAGGTTGAAACGCTTGCACACATGGACATACATACAAACGTTTTGGTAACTCGGAATAGTCCAGGGTAAAACTATATTTTCTTGATGACAGAATGTCCAGTACATCTAATGTTCATGTCCGGTCATCACACATACGCAATTATCATACAAGTCGAACGCTCTTTGAGGCTGAGGAATGACACTAATTCCTTAGATAAATACTGAGTATCAAATTCCTTTTTACTGTCTTAACTTAACTTGATAGGTAAATAATTTTAGCATATGTTAAAATAAGCATTAGAAATAATTCTTTTCATAAAATTCAATTCTGTTACATTTCAAATGAATTTGTAAAATTAACTTTATGACAATTGTCATGCTGCAGATCTGTAGCTCGCTAGCTGTTCTAAAAAAATTGAGATGGATCAGCAGAGAGCTACAGTGCCATCCATATTATGTAAAGTTCAGGCTCAGAAGGACTATTAAAAACGGTTGTAAGGAATTTTTAACTGTAGAAAAATTTTAGGAATGTGTTAGAGACACACGGTAAATAATATTTTTAGATTCAAGCAGTTGAAAAACACGGATATTGAATATAGCTTCAGTGCAATTTTTTTCTAATATTTTCTAGTTTTTTATTCTTCGTATTTCTCAATTTATCATGTTCAAATAACGTGTATTTATTTTTATTAGGGCACATTAAACCTTATTTGTCAACCATTCTGACAGTGCCCATCTGTCAAGAAAACTTTAAACTTGATAATAACTATTCAATGAGTTGAAATAGGGCTTTCATATTTCACATGTGCATTATTTGTGACATGTGATTTTCAAATATACTGTGATTTTTAACCCCGCGACCTTGATCTTGGAGCTTGGAGTTTAACCGGCTTTAAACATTGCTTAAAATTTACCATGACTTTTGATAAAGAAAGGATAACGCTTTCATACCTAGATTTACACATGTATAGACGTATTAGCTGTGACAAGGCCTATCGAAAAAAAGTATAGCTTAAGAATTCGTCAATACGGTAGCACACAAATGGCTTTGCTTATCATCAGCGTGTGTCATGGTGTGACGTAAGGTCATTTTAAGGTCAAGGTCGCAAACATTCCTTTACTATCTTTTTTAATAGTAAAACATAAATAAGATGACATCTACCCTTAAAAGATTGCTTTAACATTAGAACGTGGCATGACCTTAACCCAAGGTCATTTCTCCCTGTCCGCAGCTCCGACGGAAGACCTACTCGTTGCTTTGCAACGAGCTCGGCTCTAGTTGATAAATCTATTCAAATTGGTAGAATGTTCTTAGTATCTTTATTTTCCGATATAAAAATCAGAAAATCACAGAAAAATGACAATGGTTTTTTATGCTTGGGAGCAAAACATCAAATTTGCATTCCTGATATTATAGGGTATGCACAATTCTTGACTCATTAATACTTTTTTGTCTTAATTTTCTTTCAGAATTTGAAACTCTGTTTCAAGAGAGAATTTCAATCCAATGTTTTCTCGAGCGTCACGTAAAAATATTCCCACCCTTTTCAATGTCTATCATCAAATGCTTTGATTGTAACAAATGTCAATAACATTTGTTTTGTGTCCAAACTTGCCATTAAATGTTTCATGGTTTTACAACACAGCATGCGCATTTCAAAGATAAAAAAAAAATTGGAAAGAGGGCGTACAATGCGAGGACAATTCTCTGCTTTAATTTGGAACAATTTATTAATTATCTTAATTTGCCAAAAACATTTAGAAAATGCTTTCAGTAATTTTCAACACTTTTATTTCAGTGTTGAATGACATTTTGTGTTTTAAGTTGACGGTGAAAAATGGATTTAATAGAGCCATAAAGAATTATTTTTTAATATAAGTGGCTCAAGTCTCCATAATTAATTAACATTAATTTTAAATTTCGCTAATGCATAGGTATAATATATTTCCTGTTTCACAGATGAAGTCTGAACCTAATCTACCTTCAACAAAATCGTTTATTAAGGCACTTAATTAAGTAAACTCAGATGACCTATTGCTATCTTTTTTTCCCTCGTGATGTGTTGTGTGTAAACATTTGAACATTTTCAGCTTCTTCCCAGCAACTACTTAACCAATTTTAACCAGTTTTTATATAAAGCATCTGTATGGGTGGTGGGGAACAACAATTGTGAATTCCATGGTCCATGCCCCCCTGAAGCTTGAGGGATGGGACCAAGACCATGTAATCTTTAAAGAATCTTTACTCCCCGACTTCAAGCAGTCCAACTGTAAGCATGATTGTAATTATAAGCATTGAGTCCTCTACCTACTTAATTTTGTATAATTCGTAGCCCAGGATAAGGGATTCTCGTTCGAGGGCAGGGACATATATATATACTTATTATATATAGTGAACTGCATTAATTCTTTAAAATTCTCCTCTGCCTCTAGGTATTAAACAAACTAACAACATACATAGTTATCATGAGGAAGAGAATATTTACCAAACTTTTGAATGTCAGGGGTTCTGGTGTTTGGACGTGCCTCTATCAATTATAATGTAAAAATGCATTAATTCTGTAAAAATTCTTCTTATCTGCTCATGGATATTAAACAAGCTATACATAGTTATGATGAGGATGGGTACCTCTATGAAAATGTTACATTTCATGACCCAAGGTCAGCCTACGGGTTCTCTTACAGGTGTTAAGGTGAGGCTGTACATTTTATATTGTGAAAATGCATTATATTTTTGAAAATTGTCTCCTCTTCTCTTGGGTATTAAGCGGATAAAATACATGTACCCAGGGACGTAGCAACCGGGGGGCCAGGGGGGGCCTGCCCCCCCCCACTTTTTTCCCCAACATAACCTTTACTATAGTAAATGTTTATTGATAGGATGGTTGGCCCCCCACTTTATAACCGTAGTATAGTGATATCAAGGATTGTAGGGAAAAAATTGGAATTGATAGTAAGTTGGCTTTGAAAAAGTTGGCCACTACCCCCCCCCCCCCCCCCCCCCCCCCGCAAGAAATCGGAATTTTAATTAAAAAAAAAATTTTCACTGGTTGGCCCCCCCCCCCCCCCCACTTTCAAAAACGATGCTACGTGGCTGTACCTATATAGCTTTGATGAGATAGGGTCCTTCCAGAATTGTTAAGATATACTATAGAGGGAGACGGCTCTTATTATATTCTGAAGAATTATTGCTTTGAATTGGGATGATCAAGGGTACTCTTCTCCAAATTCTGAAATGTGTGGACCAAGGGGTTGGTGCAACTTATTGCTGAATAATACTGATTAGTTGAAATGCATGTTTTTTTCTTCTACTCTGCCTATGGGTATTAAGTAATCAAAGTAAGCATGCTTTGTGAATAGTTATGATGAGCAAAGGTGTCCCTTTCAAGAATTGTGACCTCTGGTTTAAAACATGAAACAAATTCAATGTTTGGAAAATTGTTTCATGATGTTCAGGTGATTTCTATAAGACCGATGGGCCTCTTGCTTAAAATCTAACACATAACAAGCCGAGCAGAATTCATAAAGTAATGGTTAACGCTTTCAGTCTTACGCTTACTGAAAGCCTTGTTAAGATTTTTCACATTTACATTTTTGTTAAAAATAAAAGTAAAAATAAATTATTTGTCCATCATCGAATAAAGCAAACATAAGAAACAAAATCGTTTTGCAATTGAAAGAAAACGAGTAGTTTTGAAACTATAACTTTTCTTGAACTTCAAAAATTTGAAAATGCATTGTCCTCTCTCTGAACCGGATATCGTCAGCGCGTTTTTCTTCAAAAATTAAAAAAGCAATCATTGGGAATTGTGGCATAATGCATATGTTTTGTTGTCACTCGCTTGGCTAGAGCGATGTGCTATAGAGTCGCGAACTAAGGATTCAGTTCTTGTGCCGCTGATTTGAATCCCACTGTGGGACGTGGAGACCAGTCCTTTGGATGAGACCGTATTAACCAAGACCCCGTGCCGCATGAGGTGTTTGGACGAAAGAGATCCCTCACTCCTCAATGGCCCTGAGTGCCGGTTGTAAGACAACAATTATAGCTCTCCACCGGAAAGTGGTGGCGTTTTCATATGAGTGAAAACTTGTAGAGAGGGACGATAAATAATATACAATTAATCAATCGATCAATCCTTCCCAATATCATTTTCTCTAAATCTTTCAAATATCTATTATCTTATACAGTGTTTTTTCACTGAGTCAATGTGGTATTCAGCTGCATATTCCTGAGTCATTTTCCTCACATCTCTGTTCAAATACTGTGCTTCAGCAAATTATTTCCTCAGAATCTCATTTAATAAAGGTTTACAAAATGTCTAATACCTCATTCAGTATTTTCTTATACCATGCAGAAATAATATTGAGGACTATTTCAATGTAGTTTTAATTATTTTAGACATTTGAATTTTGAAGTTGATTTTCTTTTTTTATTCATTGTTAAGAACAGATAATTCAACCATTTTTTTCTTTGGAGGAGACTTATGTCACATGTTTAGAAAAGTGGATAATTCTTTAAATTTTTCCACTAAGACTTGGAGAATGAAATACCTTTTACATTTCCCGAAAAAGTACACAAGTACATGTACAGTTATCATGGTAAAATCTTTATTCATTTAACTATTTTCTTCAAAATTGTTTCTAAATGAGTTCCAAGTGAACAGATATTATATTTTCTCAATTATCTGTTGTATTTGCATAAAGGAATCGAAATGACACATGGAAAATATTGGTTGATACTTAAATGAAATTACAAATATGGATAAATAACACTCAGTAAAGGTTTACAGATTAAAACAACTTTGAATTCTAAATATGTTAGCTTGGTGTTAAAAGTGTAATATAAACTTTAAAAAGCTAAAGCAAAGAATGATCCAATTTTCTAAACCTTTAACATAATATAAGTCACCTCCACAGAAAAAAAAATGTTTGTAAAATCTTTCCTAATTGGCACTCTCAGTTTACACTATGAGTCCAGCAACAGATTTACATGTAGTTTTCATTTATCATGCAGCATACGTTAGAAACAGACTGTAGGCTAGCTAATACTTTGGATTAAATTTTTCACACCTATCTATCCAGAAATGATCATGTTTTGATTTTCATTCTAATGTCAAAACTGATCATTGACTGGGTTGAATGGTGATTATGCATCAATGTAACAGAACTGTTGTTTACAATACATGCTCATTATAGACACCAAAGCCCCATTTTTTTTACTTTCTGTGTTAGTTACTCGTATATTGGTTAGTTTCAATCTCATGATCTTATTCCTCTTAGGGCTTAAATCTTGAGCTGCACTCACCTCTAAAAATTGTCTTTAGTAGTCTGTAAATTAATGTTTATATATGAGGCATCAGAGACATTGTACATAGCTGCTTCTAATGTTTAGTCCTCTTTTTTGTTTGTAACAGCATCCGAAAACACACCACCAAACTTAAAATTGGACAACTGACTTGAGTATATCTAGAAGACTCAAGAACTCCTACTCAATGAAACATATTGAGATAACGAATAGTAAGATTAAAAGTCAATAAAACAATACAACATAGGAACAAAGCAAACACGGATCTCCAAACATCAGAGGTGAGATCAGGTCCATGGGGGAAGTGAGTTTTCCCCTGTTCCTTATGTTGAAATATATAGAAAATCATACGTAAATTTAAAAAGTAACACAAAAACAAAACAAACCGTGCACGAAAGGAGTTCTTACCATTTACAAAAACCAATAGTACCGTTCGCAAAATTAAGTTTGGTGGTGTGTTTTCACGAATGGAAACGAACCATGAAAGTGGTGTATTAGCTTGTTTTACGGTATGTTTTTATTCGGGCGAAATATAAACTTGACCGGTCACGGTATTTTAAAGGTAGAGAGTTGCAGCTTCGTGATCGAGAGGCCCGGGTTTGATTCTGGTTCGTGAAACTAACCAGGACATAGCAAAAGGTAGTGACTGTTCACAGAAAGTCGGCAAAAAAATTTAAAGTCATGGGGGTCTATAATGATATGACCTTAAAAAGGTAGGTCTGTTACATTGATGCATAAGTCACCGATTCAACCCTGAGTTCAATGATCAGTTTTGAAATGTGAAGCCCTTCGAAAATGCATACTGTAACGTCTCTGTATGTGTGAAGAATTTAATCGAATAGGACGTTAAACAGTATACAATCAATCAATCAAATCAATTTGATGTTAATGTAAATGAAAACTCATGGTAGACTAATATTAAAATTGTGCTAATAATGCAACGCAAAAAAAATAATACATGTATTGAAAATCCTGAAGTGTTGATTTATCATCATCAGGAGATTGTCCCAATTCATTTCATTTAAATTTTGCAGATTACAATTAATTAACAAGTAAATTAATGCAAAGTATCAAAGCGGCCGCAAACAAAATTTAGCATTTCGACAAGTACTTTCATACTTTGAAAAGCACCCATGTGCAAAGAAAGCCATTCAAAGTGTCATTTTTATTTCAGACTGTTATGCAAAACAAAATAAATAAATAATGTTAGAAATTCTGAAATTAAATAAAAACAATTTTCAGTTCATTTGCTTAAATGAATGAAGGTTTTTACCATGATGACTCGGTACATGCGCTCGCTCTGTGATCGGGAGGTCATGAATTTCGAATCTCGGCCGCGACTGACCTAAGTGGAAAAATTTAAAGGGTAGCAACTGTTCCTTCGCCATGCGCTCGGCACTTTGAAAATGGTTGAAAGTTGCGGGTCCTTAACGGATGAGACCTTAAAAATGAGGCCCCGTGTCAGCGTGTCACGATAAAGATCCGTCACTGCTCAATGGCCCTGGTGCCAAGTAAAGGTAAAAATTTGAAGCCCTTCACCGGCATACGGTGACGTCGCCAAATGAGTGAAAAATTCTGGAGAGGGACGTTAAACAATATACAATTAATCAATCAGTCAATCATCAAATGGATTTAAAGATGTATTAAAGTCAATGATAAGAATTTATAATCATTTGAAAGAGGTTTCAAGATGAACCACTACTGATCATGATACCCTGGATCTTTGTATATTATTTATCATGGTCTCTCAGAGAAGCTATTGCAAGGCGTAATGCAAAAACGAAAAAACATCTTTGTGTCATTCGCAGCTTTAGCATTTTCAAAACATTTTTTACTGTTTGAACAACTTGTTAAATCTAATTCACTATGCACTTTTTCCATGTCATTATGACATGACCATCATGACCATGAAATCATGACCATTTGCTTTCAAATCGTACACACTCCAATGCTGGGGATCTATAAACATCGCTCTAGCCATAAGTGATCAACAAAATAATAAACGATTAAATGCCACAAAAAAAAACTTAATTCAAAACAGGTTTTTAATATTTTACTTATGATTTTATGGATGTTTTCATTTTAAAAGAATTTTTTAAGTTGCACTAAAAAAACCGTTTCATTTCCCCCATGTACACTTTCTAACACAATCACAAATAAATTGGCCGCTGCTGCGGCCAATAACAATTAAACTTTTATTTTTAAAATCACTGCTAATGTGTAATTATTCACTTCTGGTAATGATATACTGAAAGGAAAAAGAAACTTTGTTTCGCGTCAACGTCATCGTCACTTGGTTGGAAACCGTGACGATTATGTGTTAGCAAACCCAGTTTCTTTTTCCTTTGAACATCATGAAACAATTTTCCAAACATTACATTTGTTTAGCAGTGATTTTAAAAGAGGTGGTTTAATTGTTAAGGGACCGCTTTGCATCGGCCAACTATTCACAAAGCATGTTGATTGTGTTAGAAATACCCATAGGAAATGAAAACGGTTTTTTTAGTGCAATTAAATACATTCTTTTAACTGAAAACATCCATAAAATCATAAGTAAAATAGTTGCACCAAAACCTGTTTCCACATTAAAATTTTTTTTTGTTGTTTTTATCGTTTATTATTTTGGTAATGCAATAATGGTTATATAATATAGTTGCATAGGTATCTTAACAATTCTGGAAAGTGTGTACGATTTGAAAGCTATATGGTCATGATTTCATGGTCGTAGCATGGTTTGAAAGTGGGCATAATGAGCCAGTGAAAATTTTTTTTTACAAGTTGTTGCGGGGGGGGGGGAAAAAATGTAGTGGCCAACTTTTCAACCAATTACTATCAATTCCAATTTTTTCTTATTTGCATTACGCTTAGGCATATCACTTCTCTGCAGAGACCATGAGTATTATCACATAAACATCCACTATCATGAAAGGTTATGTTGGGGAAGAAGTCTTAGACAGACCTACCCCCATTTTGATGATTAGGTACATGTATTTATACATTTTTAAATCCATTTGATGATTGACTGATTGATTAAAAATATAATGCATTTTCACAATCTAAAATTTACAGCCTAGCTCAGGAACCCGACGGTCACTATGCCGGTGAAGGTCATGAAATGTAACATTTTCGGCACTCTAGGGCCAGTGAGCAGTAACTATGTATAGCTTGTTTAATATCCATGAGCAGATAAGAAGAATTTTACATCCGAAGGACCCGCAATTTTTACATTAAAGTGCCGAGCGCACGTGCAAACACCAGTTGCCCCCCCAAAATTTTTTATCGATATTAGGTCTTCCTCATGATAACTATGTATGTCATTAGTTTGTTTAATACCTAGAGGCAGAGGAGAATTTTAAAGAATAATGCAGTTCACTATATATAATAGTACTGATATATTCTTTTTATTTAATTTCAGAATTCTAACATTATTTATTTATTTTGTATTGAAGAATTCTGAAATAAAAAATGCTTATAATGGCTTTCTTTTGCACATCGGTGCTTTTCAAAGTAGAAAGATTCTGTAAAGAAATGGTCTTGGTCCTCCAGTTGGGGGGCATGGACTTTGCATGGAATTCACAATTGTAATTAATTGTAATCTGCAAAATTTACAGAATGAAATGAATATAAAAACTCCTGATGATGATAAATTGGTTCAGTAGTTGCTGGGAAGAAGCTGAAATGTTTTTTTGCGTTGCATTATTACACAATTTTAATATTAAGTATTACCACGAGAAAAAAGTTCGTACATTAACATCAAATTGATTTGAATTGATTGATTGTATACGATTTTTTAACGTCCTATTTCGACTTCATCTGCTCAAACAGGAAATATATTTATACCTATGCAGGCGAAATTTAAAATTAATGTTAATTAACTTGGGCATTGATAGCCACTTATATTAAAAAATAATTCTTTATGGCTACTATTAAATCCATTTTTTAAATTTTAAAACACAAAATGTCATTGCAAAAGAACAGTCACTAAGTGTTGCTATGTACTGAAAGGTTTAAATGTTTTTGGAACAAATTAAACCCAGATTCTCGATCACCAAAATTAAAGCAAAATACCATTGTACGCCCTCTTTTAATTTTTTTTATCTTTGAAATGCGCATGCTGTGTTGTAAAACCATGGAGTTTCCATTTGTGAAAAAACAAATGTTATTGACATTTGTTACAATGCGAAACTTGGTTTTTGTAAACATTGAAAAGGGTGGGGAATATTTGTTTTGTTTTTGTGAAAACATTGGATTTAAATTTACTCTTGAAACATATATTTCAAAGAAAATCGGCAGGGAAAAAGTATTAATGGCAGAAGAATTGTCACCCTATAATATCAGGAATGCAAATTTGATGTTTTGCTCCCAAGCATAAAAAACCATGTTGTATTTTTCTGTGACTTTTTCTTGATATTTTATATCAATAATTTAATTGAGTGAGGACATTGTTACCAATTTGAATAGATATCAAGTCAGTTGTCCAGCTTTGCAAAGCAACGAGTAGGTCTTTTCGGAAAGCTGCAAACAAAAAAGAGGAACTTGGGTTAAGCAGCCACGTTCTAATGTTAAAGCAAACATTAATTTACAGACTGTAAAGACTTATTTTGTTTTACTATTATTTAAAAGAGGAATAAGGAATCATGACCTTGACCTTGTTAACCAATATCACGTCACACCATGACACAGAAAGTGATAAAAAAATTGCTGTGTCGTATAATGAGCGTATTGTAAACTATACTTTTTCGATAGGCCTTGTCACAGCTAATAGTCATACATGTGTAAATCTAGGTATGAAAGCAGTTATATTTTCTTTATGAAAAAGTCATGGTAAATTTTAAGCAATGGAAAAATTTAAAGCCAAAGGTTAGGCTCCACCTCCAAGATCAAGGTCGCGGGGGTTAAAAATCACAGTATATTTGAAAATCACATGTCACAACTAATGCAAATGTGAAATATGAAAGCCCTATTTCAAACATTTTTCTTGAATAGTTATTATCAAGTTTAAAGTTTTAGACAGATGGGGCATGTCATTCTGGTTGACTTTAAGGTTTAATGTTAAAAAATATATTACACTATTTGAACATGATAAATTGAGAAATACGAAGAATTCAAAGTTGTTTTAATATTAAACTACTTTATAGGAAGCTATCTCAATATCCGTGTTTTTAACTTTCATTAAGTATAAACAATATTTTCCATGTGTACATTTGGATTAACACATTCAAATAAAATTTTCTACAGTTAAAAATTCCTACAACCGTTTTTAAAACAATTTTTGGAAGAACTTTCATAATATGGATGGCAAAGAGTTTACCTGATCCATCTCAATTTTTTTACTTGTGTAGCTTCGGGAAATGTAAAAGGTATTTGTCATCCAAGTTAATTTTAAAATTTAAAGAATTATCCACTTTTATAAACATGTGACATAAGTCTCCTCCAAAGAAAAAAATATTAAAATTATTTACCTATCAAAAAAAGAAAATCAGTAAAAAGGAATTTAAATAATTAAAAAATTTATCATAAGGAATTAGTGTCAATATTATTTCTGCAGCCTCAAAGAAAATACTTGTAATAATTGCGTATGTGTGATGACCGGATTTTGTAAACCTTATTAAATGGAGATTGTCAGGGAGAGAAATATCATTTGCTTCTGAAGACTTATTGAGTTACCAAAACGTTTTATGCAGCTGTGCTGCCCATTGTGAGCGTGAAAAAACTGTCTTTGTTATAAGTAATAGATATTTGTTTTTTAAAATAAAACTTGGGAAACGTTTTATTGCTTGATTAATTTTATATTATTTATGTTACTGTCACCAATTATATTCTATTAACATTAACCACTTTCCGGAAATGGAGAGCAAAATTGAAATAGAAATGTACAACCGGCACTCAGGGCCATTGAGGTCCCCCCAAAAAAAAAAAAAAAAAAAACCTCAGTACCATGATAGGTTAATACACTCACCTTTTCCAAATTTATTTGACAACCTCCCACAGTGGGATTAAAAACAATATCGAGAACTGAATATTTTGGTTAATATTATAATAGGTTATCTATTAATCATCATGGATTTACACCAAAGTGGGACAACAACATTTATGCATTATGCCAAGGAAAGCAATGATCTTTTTTCGGGGGTTTTTTGCAAGAAAGAGGAAATTTAAGAGAATTGAATGCATTTTCAAATTTTTTAAAACAAGAAAAGTTATAGTTGAAATTAAAAATTTTGCATTTTTTCAATTGCAAAAATTTTTATTCTTATGTTTTTTATTCAATGGAGCTTAAATAATTTATTTTTACTTTTATTTTTAAAAAATGTAAATGTGAAAAAATATCAAGGCTTTCAGTAAGCGTAAGACTAAAACCATTACTTTATGATATTCTAGCCTTTTATTTATGTGAAATTTATGATTTTAATACAAATAATTAGTCTATATAGCAAATTATGCAAAACTCAAAGAAACAATTATATTTTCGATTTTTCTGAGAAAAAGGTCACACTTCTTTTACTTTGCATTTGTAACTATTTGTAGTTGCTAATTTAAACTTTGATTACTTAATTTTTTTCTGAAATAAAAACATGCATTTAGAATAACTAATATATTCAGCAATAAGTTGCATAACCCTTGCCACACTTCAAAGTTGGAGGGAGACCCTGATCGGCCCAATTCAAAAAATGTGTACCTTCCAGTAATATAGAATCATGCGTATAGTATATTAAAAACAATTAAGTTGCGGTGGTATCTGTCAAAGTTCTTTAAATAACGAAACTATAATGGACTTCGCAAGTGGGGGGGCCAACCAGTGAAAATTAATTTTTTTTACTTAAAATTACAATTTCAAAATTGGCAGAGGGGTGATGGCCAACTTTTTCAAAGCCCTTACTATAGTAATTCCAATTTTTTCCCTACAATCCCAGAGAAATCATCTGTACCTTATAAAATCCAAGCAGTCTATCAATAAACATTACTATAGTAAAGAATATGTCAGACATTTTATCTTGGCCCGGTTGCTACATGTCTGGAAAACCATGTATTTTATCCGCTTAATACCCTTACGATTTATGAAAAATAAAAAATATAATGCATTTTACAATATAAAATGTACAGCCTGGTTTTAGACCTGTACATAACTCTGGCTGACTTGGGTAAAAATCACATTTTAGAGGCAGTGTTTGACCATCATAACTATGTATATAGTTTAATATCCATGAGCAGAATAAAGAATTTTTACAGAATTAATGCATTTTTACATAAGTAGAGGTCACAGGAAAACCAGAACCCCTGACATTCAAAAATAAAATGACAGTCATGATTTTAATTGCATGTTGTTTTTTTATAATACCTAATGCAGAGGAGAATTTCAATCGAATGAGAGATGATAAGTTTTATTCCTATCCCCGTTTTGTAATCTCCCTGCCCTCGAATCCCTTATCCTGGGCTACAAATTATAGAAAATTGTAGGTAATAATGCTTATAATTGACATCCAGCTGCAGTGGGGGAGAAATACGTTAAAAATGGTCTTGGTCCCATCCCTCAACAAAGTTTAACAATTGTGCCCCAGTTTCATACAGATGCTTTATATAAAAAGTTTATTCGGTTATACGTGTTATACGGGAAGAAGCATGAAAGAATGTTTACACACAACACATGGCAATAAAATTAATCAGTTACCTGTTCATTAAGTTTAAGTAAACGATTTCATTCAAGGTAGATTACAAGACTTCATCTGTGAAACAAAATAACGTTTTCATGAAATCAATTAAGTTAATTAATTATGTTAAAGAACCCATTTCATATCAATAAAATAATATTTATCGTAAATCCATTTTTGAGTTATAATGCAAAAATTTTTAAAAGTGTTGAAAATTACTGAAAACTCCCTAATGTTTTTGGCAAATTTAATGATGTAAAATAAAGCGGAGATTGTCCTCAGCCCTCTTAAAATTATTTTTTTATTTTGAAATATGTTTTAACAAATTATTTTTAGTTTAACATTTGTTACACAAGGATTTGATGATAGACATTGAAAAATTTGACGCTTTAACATTGGATTGAAATTCTCTCTTGAAACCCCTGAAAGAAATTAAGACAAAAAAGTATTAATGAGTCAAAAATTGTGCATACCCTAGAATATCAGGAATGCAAAAAAGAAAAACCATTGTCATTTTTCTTTGAGAATTTTTTTATATCGGAAAATAAAGATACAAGAACATTAAAACATTCTGCTCCGAGCTCGTTGCAAAGCCAGGTCTTTCTAGAGACCTTGGGTTTTGTATGCCACGTTCTAATGTTAAAGCAATCTTTTAAGGGTAGCTGTCATCAATATTTTCACTTCAAAGGAATGTTTGCGACCTTGAAGTTAAAATGGACACCATGACACACGCTGGTGATAACAAAAGCGGAAGCAAATTCTTAAGCTAATTTAGGCCTTTCACAGCTAATAATATATGTGTAAAACATTTTAGTCATTGTTAAGCAATTTTGTAACGTCCAAAAACTACAGTATATTTGAAAATCAAGTACCAGAATAATGCCGGAAATGAAAGCCCTATTTCAACTCATTGAATAGTTATTATCAAGTTTAAAGTTTTCTTACAGATGGGCACTGTCAGAATGGTTGACGACAAATAAGGAAAAAAAAAAGAATAACGTTATTTGAACATGAATAATCTGAGAAAAACCATAAAAAAACTAGAAAATCTTCAAAAAAATTGCACTGAAGCTATATTCGGAGGACTGCTTAATTGAAAGTATATTTCTGTGCTCTAACACATTCTAAAATTTTTCTACAGTTGTATTTCTATAGTTTTTAATAGAAGTTGCGATGGCACTGTAGCTCTCCTATCCATCTCAATTTTTTTGAAGAAAACACTGCAGCATGACAATTTCATAAAGTTAATTTTACGTATTCATTTGAAATGTAACAGAATTGAATTTTATGAATGTGTTTTGTGTTATATATGTTACAAAAAATCTGTGAAAGTTAAGTTAAATTTTATTAAGGAATTTGATACTCAGTATTTATCTAAGAGATGGGTCATTCCTCAGCCTAGTGTAACGATTTCGACTTGTATGATAATTGCGAACACTAAACCTCCCGTGAACATTCAAGCGTGGTATATAAAAAAAAATACATATGTATGTATGTCCATGTGTGAGACATTTCAATAAATTTGTTTTTCAAAATAAAAAACGTTATATTGCTTGACTTTCGTTTTATAAAATAATATTCTAAAAAGTTATTGTCGGAAATGCAATGCAAAATTCAGGAAATCAAATGCAGAAAAATCCCCCTGGATATAAAAAAAAAAAAAAACTAGTTTAGTACATGTATACAAAAAATTTATTTGACAACCTGCGAATTAAAAACAATATATTTTTTTAATATTATAATAGGTTAATTTTTAAAGCCCCCTGAATTCTCAATTGAAGGAAAGCATTGTAATAATGTAAAATAACATCTCTTTTCCAATAGAAATGCAGTTTTTTGCCATTTTGCATATGCAAGAGAAATTCTAAATTCTTTTTTTTTCTCGTATTCTTAAAGGTCATGTTGGGTGCTCTTCTTGTTAATAATTTTTACTATATTGGTTTTTCTTTATTTGAGGAAATACGAAATAAATTTATGAATTTTTTAAAATACAATTTTTATTTGATTACCACTTCAAAATACTTAATTATATTTTTTCAATTTTCATGGAATTATGATGATATTTATTGTAATAAAAATAAGTAGGTAAATTTTCTGAAATAAATAAAAAATCTGTAACTAGATATGCCCCATATACATATTTTTACTCTAATTCACACCTAAAAAAATGTGTATATTAATACATTCAAATTAAAAACAATTAAAGAGATTTGTTCTTTAAATAACGAAACTATAATGGACTTCACAAGGTTAGAATATTAATTATGTCATGTTCAATTACAATCGTTAAAATTTTATGATATATTTTACATTCGAGAAATCATCTGTATACTTTTATTCATTTAAAATCAAGACATTTTATCTTACTAATAACTCGTACATGTTCAAGAAAACCTTTATATTTTTTAAAAATATTCTTACGATTTATGCAAATAAGAAATTCTTGATTTTTGTAAATCCTACAACGTTTTATCAGCTGTAACAATCCAAATAGGTCAATGCATTTTCAACTGTAAACAAAGTCAGTCGAGGAAAATTTGGATCCGTAAAATAAAATGAAGTTTTTGTATTGATTTTTTTATAAATAATGGGAACTCTTTGTTTTTTCCTATCCCCGTTTTGTAATTAGGCTAACAAGGAGAAAGTTGCTCTCTCTCTCTCTCTCTCT
This sequence comes from Saccostrea cuccullata, assembly GCF_032062105.1. Classification (NCBI taxonomy): domain Eukaryota; kingdom Metazoa; phylum Mollusca; class Bivalvia; order Ostreida; family Ostreidae; genus Saccostrea; species Saccostrea cuccullata. The sequence goes on from NW_026930199.1 coordinate 30,120, forward strand.
CTCTCTCTTGATATACAAATATTTTATCCAGTTTATTTTATCTTACGCTTTTTTTGGAAGTATAATCAGGGTAATAATGTTTTACAGAACAATTCAAGGAATTCATGAGATCAATAAGATGTTAAAGAACCCATTTCAAATGTTTGAAAATAATCGTTTTTGCCAGTTAAATGCAAAAACATCACCCCTTTAATAGTTTTTTGGTGTAACAATGATAGATCTTAAAATTATGCACAATATTTGCTGAAATATGTTTTTTAACAAATTATTTTTATGTTTCACGATCACAAGGAAATATTTTGAAAAACTTATGTATTTTTGAAAAGGCTGAAATCGAAAAAGAAAAAAGGTATTCATCTAGTATTTAAAAAGAGACATTCTGCTTCTTTTGTTATCTCATCTGGTATTTTATTAACTAGCATGTTGAAATGTATGAAAACATTTTTTGGTTTTGTGTACCTAAAATTAAGCAAAATTCATTAAATTGTTCAAAGTTTGCTAGGAAAAAAAAAGAATAATAGGGAATAATCTTAACCATCAGAATCATAAAAAAATAACTATTATTCCTATTATGAATTTAAGGATTCAAATTTTGAAGAAAACACTTAATTTCATGCTTAGAGCTATTCATAAATTTATAATGTGTTTTTGTTATATATGTTTTTGAAAGTATCTTAAATTTTACATTTCGTTTCGGATAAGAGATGGGTACTCCAAGGCTCAAGGACACCCAACACCTCCCGTTTTCAAGCGTGGTATATGAAAAAAAAATACATAGGATGTTATGATCACTTAATAAAAATATAATATTCAATTTGTTATAAAGTTATTTCAAAATTTGCAATTCATAAGAGAAAAACGATATATTTTTACAAATGGCGGACTAAAAAGTGAATTTTGGGGAATTTTAGTGCTTTATATATTTTTTTCTTGCTCAATTCATGAAAAAATAATGTAAAATCATTTAAAATGCAGTTTTGCCCCACATATGGACAAAATAGTAAAAACTAGATTTAATAATTTTATGCTTTTAGTTTTCTTTTAAAATATTATTTCTGAAATAAATAATTTATGAATTTTTAAAGTCCAATTTTCTATTTTTCACTTCAAAAGCCTAAGCATTGCATAAATAAGTAGGTAAATTTTCAAAATAAAAAATCTGTTTGGTGGTCTTTTTTACTTTTCTCTATATTAATACTATTTTTGCTAAATGAGTCAAGCTTTAAAATTTTATGATATATTTTATGGTAGTATCTTAAAATCAAAAACGCTTACTAATAACTTCATAATTTATGTGACTTTTTTAAAAATGAAATAAGAATATATTATATAATAACTGAAAATATGTATCCAATCTTTTTCCAGTCTAAGTTTTTCCCTTGATTTGTTCTGCCTCTTTGTGGGATATAGGTAACAAACCATGTGCTCTCTCTCTCTCTCTCTCTCGGCTTTCCCAAATCTTACCTTTTTTTGGAAGTATATGAGAGGGTAATAATGTTTTACAGAACAATTCAAGGAATTTTGAGAGGCGTACAAATTATGTTTTATTGGCCAATTTCAACAGGTCACCTCCAAAAAAATCATATACTTGCAAATCCTATGATTCCCTGACAGATTCAATGTTGATGCTTTTCACGATCCCAAATCCATACTATACTATAAATTATCCGACAGAAGAAAACTTTTTAAAAAGATTTGTTTATTTTATCCTACATGATAACATGTTTGGCTATTTTTAAATCATGTACAGATTTAAGCAGGGATGACATGTAACTATTAAAATTTACCAATTTTGTATGTTATAATTGGGTGTATTTTACTATAAATTACATTTCGATATGTTACAACATTTTATATGAGTCCAGGGTTTTATGATCCTTAATAAAAATAAATACTATTTGTTATATTCTTGTTTTAGGTTTGCAATTTTGTATACAAAGATTTCAAATATATAAGGTGTTTTCTTCTGTTGCTCAATTCAATATAAGGATAAAAAAATACAAATATAAATTGAAACAGATATTTTGAATACATAATATACAAAGCCTAAGCATTGCATACCTTTAGGTGTCTTTGCCTGATTTGCTAAATGATAGCTGTATAATGTTTTTATGGTCACCCGAACAAGGAAAATGTGATTGGAAAACAAAAACAAAAATTTTTTTTAGTTCTGCCTCTTTTTGGATATGGTCACACACAGTCAGTCCCCAAAAATGTTACATGTATTATGAATAATTTTGTCAATTAATTGGCCAACTTTTAAAGGTCACCTCCAAAAAATCAAACTCAAAGTTTTGATTTATATCTATAAATTATCCGACAGAAGAAAACTTATTTATTTGTTTAATTAATTAAGTATACTATAAAAGTACAGATTTTTGACATGTAAAAAGAATTACCACAGTTTGTTTTATTTAAAGGATCCAAATACGATATGTTCTTTATTTTATCTTGAAAATAAACTATTTTACTACTTTTATCATCCTCACCGAAACCTTAAGTCAGCTAACACTAAAAATTTAAAACAATTTTTTTTAATTACCAAGCTTTGTTTATCAATAATTTGTCCTTTCTTGATTGCTCAAATTGATTTATATCAAACTTAATAAAACCCACTTTTTTTCTTGGTAAGTTAATTTCATCCAAAACCTTTTATCCCAGTAGATCATCCTCACCGAAATAGTCTTATCAATACTTAATATGGAAATCAAGATTGGACACTTTCACATGCCACTGGGTGTTACATACACTATTTTGATGTTCATTTCCTACAATCAATAAAAGAAAAGGCCCATAATAAAGTCTCAAGATAAATGAAGTCATTGGGTAGGTGTGCCAGTTATAGGACATGAATTCAATTGGATGCCACTTTGAATGCATATTCATACCTAAATAAATTATTCATTTCAACTTTAACATGTTATCAAAAGGCTCCCAATGTTTGCATTCCCTTTAGTTACCTGGAAAAAGTTTATCCATTCTGTTGACTAACATCTTTATTTAAGAAAAGCTGTCATGTGATGTTTGTTAATGTAGATTGTGAAGTATCATAAAATTGTCCATGCTATCAAAAGTTTCTTATTAAAAATCATTTGTCACTCCTACCCAACATTTAGTTAAGTGATATCTTTATTTAATCTTTATCTGACAACATCTAAAAATATATTATATCTGCAGTTTTTAAATATGAGTGGCGAAACCCCCCGTTATTCATACTTTCAGCCTCTCATTTACCAAAGCTGGAATTATTTATTCGCTTTATGTTTATCTGTATCGGTATTGTTAAGAAAAAGTAATTTAATTTGCTAAGGTTATGCAAATATTGTGTCATGAGTGCATAATAAGAGTCTTTCATGAAATAAAGAAAATGCATTCATTTTTCATCTGTTAAGCACTATGAATTATATTTGCTGTTTCTTAATTTTTTTCAGAAAACAATGAATAGTATAGATGAAGAACTTATAGGTCCAAAAATGGCAGATATAAAATCCTTTTACACATGGGAAGATACACCTGGGTTAAGAAATCTCTTCAAACTGATGAGATGTGAAGATTTCAGCAAAATTCCAAATCAGAGGTCTTATACTAATTCAATGCTGATATTTTTAAAACTCAAAAAAAAAAAAAAAAAAAAAATCATAATGTAATAATTTTTAGGTTGGGGGTTTGGTTGGGTTTTAGAAAATCCTATGACATAAAATATACATATTAATTATATTGCATTATTTAAAAAACGGCTAATAGGTACATGTATATATTAATTAAGAAACATCACTGGTATTTGCTTTAAATGGGAAAAATATCATGCAAAAAAGAAATTCATTCATTTTACATCTTTGAGCATATATTTTCAATTTCAAGAAATTTTTCTAATTGGAACTCTTAAGTGTTCAGCTTAGGATCTCTTAAAGGTCTACTATGAAATCACTTATTTTTGTGGGGTTTTAATTTCCGTGGTTTTGAAGGTCTGAAGAGTCCCTTGAATTTATGTACACATGAATTGTTACTTTGTACATATAAACAATGTATATGACTACTGGAAGCAATTTTCTAAGTCACATCTCCATAAATCAATACATTTTTACCCTCTAAATTATATAATTTTACCCCCTAAAAATCGTGATTTTACAGTAATCTATCAATATTTCAGCAAACTGTAATCAAACTCTTTATTACACATTTAGTAAGTACAGATGGTATATATACACATTCCCGATATCTTTGCAATGATTAAAAGCACTTGTGTTTGTTTTGCTTATCCATCCGATGAAAGTGTGATTAAAAAGACATGTTTTTGATATTACACCAGAAGATGCACCTATTTTAAAACCAGCCGTAAAAATGTATTCATTTCAAACTTTTCACGACAGGAATTGGATAAAACCCTACCAGTGGAGATCCCTGATTTGAGAAATTACGGAACCCACCACCATCTGAGATGCAGATGATGTTGGATGGGACATCCCCGGTGTTGGTACAGATGGATGGGGTCAATATTCTCACCGATCCAATATTCCGTGATAGGTGTTCCCCAGTCCAGTTTATAGGAAAAAAAAGGTATCGTGCCTCCACCTTGTAAAATAAAGAATATGCCACATATGGGGACTGCTTTATCAGTCATAACCACTACGATCACCTAGACTATGGTAGTGTTCAGAGTCTTAATTCAAAATTCAAAGATAAGGTCACTTGGTTTGTAGCGGTGGGAACGAAGGAATGGATGTTAAATGCAGGCTGTCAAAATGTGATCGAATTGTCGTGGTGGGATGAAGCGGAGTTACCTGGAAGACCAGACTTTAAGTTTGTCAGCGTTCCTGTCAACATCGATGCGAACGCATATTACTTGATACTATGAAGGTAAATGGTATGATAAGGATACTATTGTTTTAAAGCCAAAACAGATAAGTAAGTGTAAAACGGTTAACGTTAAACTGTGGTAAATAAATGTTTGTTTTCGAAGGTATACCTATCACATACAAATCAAAATAAAATTAAAAAAAAACGTTTTGAAACATTTCTGAATGGAATTATCTTTGAGTATAGAACTAGATGTACTTGCTCATACAGTAGCCCACAACAAACCTTACTATACATGTCTACTTTCCAGTAAAGAATTACTCGATATAAAATGATGATTTGTAATAGTACAGTTGATCTTTTAGGCTCTTTGGTGTAGTTGGATAGTAAGGGGACCAAGGAAGAGTTACTATTTGCCGGAGACACAGGATATTGTATTGGCTTTAAACAAATTGGAAGAAAGTACCGGACCTGTAGACTTTGCTGCAATTCCAATTGGAGCCTATTATCCAAGGTGAAATTACAAAAAGGAACTTATGAAGTTATGATCCATCAATTCAGAAAATATTGTAATATGTAGCTAAATTTTAATATCAGCTGAAAAGTAGGCATCTGACAAGTTTGACTGCTCTCCTTTCTATCTCTTCATTTTTATGATGGCTGACAAAATATCATATAGGTGGTTTATGAGAACCTATGCATGTGAACCCAAAGGAGGCTGTAAAAATATTTGAAGAAGTGTCAGAGCAAATAATGCCTTAGGTATTCGCTGGGGAATCAAAATGACACAAGAAGTAGTTACACTTTCATTTTGTATTTCATTTCGTTAATTTTAATGTTAGTAGCCATCATTAAAGCTATGATTATTACTGTCCAATCTGTCAAAGGGAAAAAGAAATATATTGAAATAACAAGTAAGTATTTGGAGCTTCAAAATCCATTGCAAACAATACGTGAGCCTAGACCTGTATATAATGAGGGTCAAAAACCATATTACCTGAAGCCACATCGCTCACCTGGGTACTTTGGTGATACTGTTCTTTACCAGATTTTGCTGTGGCCCCGCCCTACCCCGCGGGGTCATGATTTGAACAATCTAGAATATAAACTACCACAGGATGCTTCCACTTAGTTTCAGCTTAATTACTGGCCTAGGCAGTGGGTACAGCATAAACATAATATGTACCAGGCTTTCATAAACCTCTTTCTGTCCTGGGAACAGGGTCATGAAAACTTGAGACAAAAGTTTGGGACTGCTAATACAAATCATCGTTTATTACCATGCTCTACAGTAAAACCATCATCTTTTGTGTTTCTGGTGTTCAGTTGTTTTGTTACCATAAACTTTCAACTACATACAGTTTCAGCTACGTTTCTGCAACTATTTCCCCGACCAAGCGCATTTTCTGTTTTTGACAGTTTCTTTTTATTTTGCTAATATGTGATCATATTAACACCTGTTCTGTACAGTATTAAATACCTTTGGGCAAATCTGTAACCTAGAGTTCAAATTTTCGGTTATGAGATTTGTATTTACATCCTTCACAAAAACCACAACCACCAGCCGACATTGCTGCCACTTTCAAATCAATGTACACACCGTTTTTTTCCTTCGTGTACTGAAGAGTTCGAGAAGATAAATTTGGAAAAAAAATTAAGAATTCTTCAGTCGTTTTGCTATGCAAATCCAAATTCCTTGAAAAGGAATTTATTTTTTGTAAAATATCACATTAAGATTAGATAAATAAATGTAAACAAGTTGGCCTAAATGATGTATCAAACGAAACTGCACCTATGAACAAATAAATAGTTAATATCATTCTGTGTCGTTGTTATGCTCCCGTTAGCTGTAGAACTGTTGCTCTCCGCAAAAGGAAATTACTGACAGACCACAGAGCTACAATGCCTCCCCAATTAAAAATTGTCTATCCATTGCACACAATAATCTGTGCTTGTTTCTTGATTCATTTCTCAAAATTTGTACCCCTCTACTTGCAATCGATTTTCAAATCAATGTTTTAGAAATCTATAAACTAATTTAAAATATATAGTTAACATGTGCACAAAGCCTATTGAACATAATTATTTTGGCAAAAACAAAATGGCGGTTTAATGGGCAAAATTTTAATAGTTTCAATTTAATATCCAAGGAGGCTCTTTAGGAATAGGCTTCAAACAAATAATTTGTATTTTGGAAATAGTATACACTTATCCACTGGCTGGAGTTGGATGTTCTTTATCAAACCCGCGACAGGAACTTCCCGAAGGGCTTTGCCAAGATCTTTTTTTGGGAGTAAGATAATGCTGCAAGAATAATCTGAAATCCTGATGACGTCACAATGCTACTGAAATCATTATGACATCATCAGTCAAATAATTATTGCTGGAAATCAAAATTGGAGGCAAAAATTACATGAAAATTCTCCCGAGGGTGGATGTAGGCAAAAACTATACCCGGGGTATAGCTTTGCTATGTCTGAACTATAAAAGATAGCTTTTTTACCTCTTAACTTTATATGGAAACATTTTAACAGAAGTATAATAATAAATAATATGTTATGGCGCGCGGTTAGTAATATTTTGAAACGGCAGTTTGAAAAATATGGAGATATTAGTTAGAAAAAGCACATTTTATTGTGCGCAATAAAATATGCAATTTTTTGAATAAGTTGTACTGTAGCTCTCTGGTCCCATAACAAATCTTCTGCAGATTAGTAAGCCACAGTACCTGATATCTGCAGCTAATGTTCAGTATATACATGCACTCCGCTTCACTTGGCCTTGGCAAGGCGTGAGGGTAGATTTTCTTTTTTTAAAGTCTTTGGAATATTATTAAATAAATAATATTGGCAAAAAAAAAAAAACTTCATACAAAAAGTAATACTTATTAATTCTACATAAAATGAGCATATCTAAAATTATTGTTTTATTTGACATTTTTAAGGGCTTATAAATGTGTTAAATTTATTTTAAATGCCAAGACCACCGCATATAGATGTAGATCTATCTTATTGTATGAACTTTTTTTTATCTCACAACATAGTTATGTGCAACGGTACGTTGTTTTCTCTTCAAACTTTTGTAGTAACTTTACTACATGTATCATCTCATTAATTCGATTAAGTAATACATTGTTAATTTTGCCGTGATTTTTTAAAAGACACTTTTAAATTTCATAATGAATCTATTAAAAAAATAACATATGTTTATATCTACAGTTTTTTGGAACCCCCCAACTAGCTTGAAAGAAGGGTTGGACAAGAAGAGTATTAGCAAGAAAAATTCTTCACCCTCCGTCACGGTATGCACATAGTTGGACGTGATAAACCTGAACATGATTGATGATGTCTCAATTACAGTGTGTAGATAACCATGATCTACAACACAGGAGTTCGCGTACCTATCAATTTTACCGAAATTTTCAGTAAATAAAAAAATACGTAAACCTAGGTAATACTCGTGTTATTATTATAGGTATTATGTATTTTTTATTTACTGAAAATTTCGGTAAAATTGATAGCTACGCGAACTCCTGTGATCTACAATGACACAACAACTCCAAGTCCAGAGCAACCACTTTCATCTTGACAATTTACATCCAATGAATATGTTCTCCATTATTTCTTATAAAATAAACCCCCCATTAAACCGATAACAAGTCCATAATATCGATTATTATGTATAATCTCTAAAGGAGATATGTTTAATGTTTGGTATTTAAATTTTAAATTCAAGCCACCGAATCAAAGTTTCTGAAGAAGCAGACTCTTTTGTCAATATTCACGTAGCAAAGATGCTTATACGTGAATTAATGGTTGCAAACCCATTGCGAAGTATTATTAACATAATTAGGTAAATCTTTTCTGAAAAATATTGAAGTGGTGAATTTTTAGAAAACATTTAATTGTTTTAATACATGTATATTGATAATTCAATTTTAAAAAAAGTCCAAACTTTTGTTTATTTTTCCCTTTTTAAAAAAGAGTTTTAAGTGGTTTTAAAAATTATTTTTATGGCCAAACCCCCGCTGCATTTTTTAAGCTTAAACCAAAAATGTACTTCCTGGATATTTTTTTAGAAGGGGAAAACTACCCGCTAGGGGGGCCACAGCAAAAGAAATTTTGGGGAAAAAACGTTTTAAAAAAAGTACCCTTAGGATTTGGGGAAAATAATTGGTTTTATCAATTTTTGACTCATTCACCCTACTTATTTTTATTTTAAAATTGAAACTGACAAAATTTGATTCAATAAATTCCCCCCCTTTACTTGGGAAATAAATTAAGCTTTATCAAACAATTTAAAATTTCAAATAAAAACAAAAGATTAAAAAGACCTTTGTATTTTAAATTTCCCCCTGGGAAATTTGAGGTTTTTCTTCCTTCAAATTTTACCCGCCTCTCCTAAAAATATGGTTCTCAAAAATATTAAAAATTTTGAAAATTATAAAAAGAAGATAAAAAATTAAATTTCAAAGATGCAATTTTCTTTATTAAAGCACAAAAATTTTTTAATAGGATAAAATTCCCCCTGTTCTTGTAAATTGGGTATAGGAAATTTTTCAGCAAATTACGGTCTTTTTTTCCATTTTTAAACCAATACCAGTACCTGGGCCTTCAAAATTTTGAAACCCCCCCATCAACTCCAAAACTAAAAAACAACTTTTTATTCAAAAATTTTTTAAAGTAATTTTAAGTTTTTGTGGGTATAACAAGTAAAATTTTGTTGCTTAAAAAAAATTCTTCCCAAAATAGGTTTCAAAATTTTTTTATTTTAATTTTTTTAAAAAATTTTACATTCAACAAACATTATACCCATCAAAGGGTTTTGTTTCATTACTTAAAGCTTTTGTTTAAAAAATATTACAACATTTTTATGTTTTCAAAAAAGGGAAGATTTACAGGGAAAAGAATTATTTGGTTTATAATCCCCACCCACCAGGGAACAACTTTGGTCATTTAAAATTTAAATTTTGCCCACCTAAACAAGTACTACTTGTTTTATTAAATTTAAATTAATACAAGCAGGATAAGTTATCTAAAATTTAAGCTTTATAAAATCCATTTCGGTGAAAACCAAACCCTTTTGGCCATAAATGGCAAACCCCTTTTGAAGGGGGGAAACTTGAACCCATTACTGTTAATTTTTGCTTCCAAAAAATTTGCATTAATGTTTTTCCCAATTCAAAACAGGGAACTCCACTGGGGTTTTTCCAACCCGGGGAAGTTTAATTTTATCATTTTAAAAACTTTTTAAAAAAAATATTTCTGAATTAAAAAAGTTTTTAAAATTTAAAGGATTTTAAAAAAAAAAACCCAATGCTTTAATCATTTAAAAGGGAAAGGAAAATACCAAATTTTGACTACTTGTAATAAAAGTTTTAATTTTAATATATAAACCCGAAAACAGTATTTTAAAATTTTAAAAATTTTAAAATTTATTTATTTTTTAGTTACTAAGAATTTTCCCCGGGGCCAAAATACAAATTTTTTAAAAGGGACTTCTTGCTAGTGGTACTTATTTAGTTAAACCAGAAAAGATTTTAAAAAAAAAAATTTTTTCTAGAATCTATTAAAGAACCAATAACCTAGAACCCCCTTTCCCACTTGGAAAAAAAATTTTGGTAAGAGGAAAAAATGAATTTAAATTTTTTATGTTTTTTCAAAGAAAAGGGTTTTTAAAATTTAAAAATTTTACCTATTAGGTGTTTATTTCAAAACAAGACAATTTTTGGAAAAATTTTTTCCCCCCCCAACATTACTTATTATTTTAAATTTTTTTGCATTTTAATATTCCCGCCCTTGAAAAATTTGCCCGAGGAATTTGGAAACCCCAATTATAGTTAATTTAACAAAAAATCCCAAATTTTAAAAAATGTACTGAAATTTTTAATTTTA